>NW_027040310.1:210192-242079 GCF_034236695.1 Oncorhynchus nerka | reverse complement strand
GACTTCCACACATCACACTACATCTGCTCTATTAGATACAGACGGCTGACTTCCACACATCAGACTACATCTGCTCTAATAGATACAGACGGCTGACTTCCACACATCAGACTACATCTGCTCTATTAGATACAGACGGCTGACTTCCACATATCAGACTACATCTGCTCTATTAGATACAGACGGCTGACTTCCACACATCAGACTACATCTGCTCTATTAGATACAGACAGCTGACTTCCACACATCAGACTACATCTGCTCTATTAGATACAGACGGCTGTCTTCCACACATCAGACTACATCTGCTCTACTAGGTACAGACGGCTGACTTCCACACACATCAGACTACATCTGCTCTACTAGGTACTCCTGACTTCCACACATCAGACTACATCTGCTCTACTAGGTACAGACGGCTGACTTCACACATCAGACTACATCTGCTCTATTAGATACAGACGGCTGACTTCCACACATCAGACTACATCTGCTCTATTAGATACAGACGGCTGACTTCCACACATCAGACTACATCTGCTCTAATAGATACAGATGGCTGACTTCCACACATCAGACTATATCTGCTCTATTAGATACAGACGGCTGACTTCCACACATCAGACTACATCTGCTCTACTAGGTACAGACGGCTGACTTCCACACATCAGACTACATCTGCTCTAATAGATACAGACGGCTGACTTCCACACATCAGACTACATCTGCTCTACTAGGTACAGACGGCTGACTTCCACACATCAGATTACATCTGCTCTATTAGATACAGACGTCCTGACTTCCACACATCAGACTACATCTGCTCTAATAGATACAGACGGCTGACTTCCACACATCAGACCACATCTGCTCTACTGGGTACAGATGGCTGATCACACATCAGACTACATCTGCTCTAATATATACAGACGGCTGACTTCCACACATCAGACCACATCTGCTCTCCTGGGTACAGATGGCTGACTTCACACATCAGACTACATCTGCTCTATTAGGTACAGACAGCTGACTACCATACTCAGACTACATCTGCTCTACTAGGTACAGACGGCTGACTTCACACATCAGATCAGACTACATCTGCTCTACTAGATACAGACGGTTGACTCCACACGTCAGACTACATCTGCTCTATTAGATACAGACGGCTGACTTCCACATATCAGACTACATCTGCTCTACTAGGTACAGACGGCTGACTTCCACACATCAGACTACATCTGCTCTATTAGATACAGACGCCCTGACTTCACACATCAGACTACATCTGCTCTATTAGATACAGACGGCTGACATCCACACATCAGACTACATCTGCTCTACTAGGTACAGACGGCTGACTTCCACACATCAGACTACATCTGCTCTAATAGATACAGATGGCTGACTTCCACCCATCAAACTACATCTGCATATTAGGTACAGACGGCTGACTTCCACACATCAGACTACATCTGCTCTACTAGGTACAGACGTCCTGACTTCCACACATCAGACTACATCTGCTCTATTAGATACAGACGGCTGACTTCCACACATCAGACTACATCTGCTCTACTAGGTACAGACGGCTGACTCCCACACATCAGACTACATCTGCTCTATTAGATACAGACGGCTGAATTCCACACATCAGACCACATCTGCTCTAATAGATACAGACGGCTGACTTCCACACATCAGACTACATCTGCTCTATTAGATACAGATGGCTGACTTCCACACCTCAGACTACATCTGCTCTAATAGATACAGACGGCTGACTTCCACACATCAGACTACATCTGCTCTATTAGATACAGACGGCTGACTTCCACACATCAGACTACATCTGCTCTACTAGGTACAGACGGCTGACTTCCACACATCAGACTACATCTGCTCTATTAGATACAGACGTCCTGACTTCCACACATCAGACTACATCTGCTCTAATAGATACAGACGGCTGACTTCCACACATCAGACTACATCTGCTCTACTAGGTACAGACGGCTGACTTCACACATCAGACTACATCTGCTCTATTAGATACAGACGGCTGACTTCCACACATCAGACTACATCTGCTCTATTAGGTACAGACGGCTGACTTCCACACATCAGACTACATCTGCTCTATTAGATACAGACGGCTGACTTCCACACATCAGACTACATCTGCTCTATTAGATACAGACGGCTGACTTCCACACATCAGACTACATCTGCTCTACTAGGTACAGACGTCCTGACTTCCACACATCAGACTACATCTGCTCTACTAGGTACAGACGGCTGACTCCCACACATCAGACTACATCTGCTCTATTAGATACAGATGGCTGACTTCCACACATCAGACTACATCTGCTCTATTACATACAGACGTCCTGACTTCCACACATCAGACTACATCTGCTCTAATAGATACAGACGGCTGACTTCCACACATCAGACTACATCTGCTCTACTAGGTACAGACGGCTGACTTCCACACATCAGACTACATCTGCTCTAATAGATACAGACGGCTGACTTCCACACATCAGATTACATCTGCTCTATTAGATACAGACGTCCTGACTTCCACACATCAGACTACATCTGCTCTAGTAGATACAGACGGCTGACTTCCACACATCAGACTACATCTGCTCTATTAGGTACAGACAGCTGACTTCCACACCTCAGACTACATCTGCTCTACTAGGTACAGACGGCTGACTCACACACATCAGACTACATCTGCTCTATTAGATACAGACGGCTGACTTCTACACATCAGACTACATCTGCTCTATTAGATACAGACGGCTGACTTCCACACATCAGACTACATCTGCTCTATTAGATACAGACGGCTGACTTCCACACATCACACTACATCTGCTCTATTAGATACAGACGGCTGACTTCCACACATCAGACTACATCTGCTCTATTAGATACAGACGGCTGACTTCCACACATCAGACTACATCTGCTCTATTAGATACAGACGGCTGACTTCACACATCACACTACATCTGCTCTATTAGATACAGACGGCTGACTTCCACACATCAGACTACATCTGCTCTAATAGATACAGACGGCTGACTTCCACACTTCAGACTACATCTGCTCTATTAGATACAGACGGCTGACTTCCACATATCAGACTACATCTGCTCTATTAGATACAGACGGCTGACTTCCACACATCAGACTACATCTGCTCTATTAGATACAGACAGCTGACTTCCACACATCAGACTACATCTGCTCTATTAGATACAGACGGCTGACTTCCACACATCAGACTACATCTGCTCTACTAGGTACAGACGGCTGACTTCCACACATCAGACTACATCTGCTCTACTAGGTACAGACGTCCTGACTTCCACACATCAGACTACATCTGCTCTATTAGATACAGACGGCTGACTTCCACACATCAGACCACATCTGCTCTACTGGGTACAGATGGCTGACTTCCACACATCAGACTACATCTGCTCTAATATATACAGACGGCTGACTTCCACACATCAGACCACATCTGCTCTCCTGGGTACAGATGGCTGACTTCCACACATCAGACTACATCTGCTCTATTAGGTACAGACAGCTGACTACCATACCTCAGACTACATCTGCTCTACTAGGTACAGACGGCTGACTTCCACACATCAGATCAGACTACATCTGCTCTACTAGATACAGACGGCTGACTTCCACACGTCAGACTACATCTGCTCTATTAGATACAGACGGCTGACTTCCACATATCAGACTACATCTGCTCTACTAGGTACAGACGGCTGACTTCCACACATCAGACTACATCTGCTCTATTAGATACAGACGTCCTGACTTCCACACATCAGACTACATCTGCTCTATTAGATACAGACGGCTGACATCCACACATCAGACTACATCTGCTCTACTAGGTACAGACGGCTGACTTCCACACATCAGACTACATCTGCTCTAATAGATACAGATGGCTGACTTCCACCCATCAAACTACATCTGCATATTAGGTACAGACGGCTGACTTCCACACATCAGACTACATCTGCTCTACTAGGTACAGACGTCCTGACTTCCACACATCAGACTACATCTGCTCTATTAGATACAGACGGCTGACTTCCACACATCAGACTACATCTGCTCTACTAGGTACAGACGGCTGACTCCCACACATCAGACTACATCTGCTCTATTAGATACAGACGGCTGAATTCCACACATCAGACCACATCTGCTCTAATAGATACAGACGGCTGACTTCCACACATCAGACTACATCTGCTCTATTAGATACAGATGGCTGACTTCCACACCTCAGACTACATCTGCTCTAATAGATACAGACGGCTGACTTCCACACATCAGACTACATCTGCTCTATTAGATACAGACGGCTGACTTCCACACATCAGACTACATCTGCTCTACTAGGTACAGACGGCTGACTTCCACACATCAGACTACATCTGCTCTATTAGATACAGACGTCCTGACTTCCACACATCAGACTACATCTGCTCTAATAGATACAGACGGCTGACTTCCACACATCAGACTACATCTGCTCTACTAGGTACAGACGGCTGACTTCCACACATCAGACTACATCTGCTCTATTAGATACAGACGGCTGACTTCCACACATCCACATCTGCTCTATTAGATACAGACGGCTGACTCCACACATCAGACTACATCTGCTCTATTAGATACAGACGGCTGACTTCCACACATCAGACATCTGCTCTACTAGGTACAGACGTCCTGACTTCCACACATCAGACTACATCTGCTCTACTAGGTACAGACGGCTGACTCCCACACATCAGACTACATCTGCTCTATTAGATACAGATGGCTGACTTCCACACATCAGACTACATCTGCTCTATTACATACAGACGTCCTGACTTCCACACATCAGACTACATCTGCTCTAATAGATACAGACGGCTGACTTCCACACATCAGACTACATCTGCTCTACTAGGTACAGACGGCTGACTTCCACACATCAGACTACATCTGCTCTAATAGATACAGACGGCTGACTTCCACACATCAGATTACATCTGCTCTATTAGATACAGACGTCCTGACTTCCACACATCAGACTACATCTGCTCTAATAGATACAGACGGCTGACTTCCACACATCAGACTACATCTGCTCTATTAGGTACAGACAGCTGACTTCCACACCTCAGACTACATCTGCTCTACTAGGTTGACTTCCACACATCAGACTACATCTGCTCTATTAGGTACAGACGGCTGACTTCACACACATCAGACTACATCTGCTCTATTAGATACAGACGGCTGACTTCCACACATCAGACTACATCTGCTCTATTAGATACAGACGGCTGACTTCCACACATCACACTACATCTGCTCTATTAGATACAGACGGCTGACTTCCACACATCAGACTACATCTGCTCTATTAGATACAGACGGCTGACTTCCACACATCAGACTACATCTGCTCTATTAGATACAGACGGCTGACTTCCACACATCACACTACATCTGCTCTATTAGATACAGACGGCTGACTTCCACACATCAGACTACATCTGCTCTAATAGATACAGACGGCTGACTTCCACACTTCAGACTACATCTGCTCTATTAGATACAGACGGCTGACTTCCACATATCAGACTACACTATTAGATACAGACGGCTGACTTCCACACATCAGACTACATCTGCTCTATTAGATACAGACGGCTGACTTCCACACATCAGACTACATCTGCTCTATTAGATACAGACGGCTGACTTCCACACATCAGACCACATCTGCTCTAATAGATACAGACGGCTGACTTCCACACATCAGACTACATCTGCTCTATTAGATACAGATGGCTGACTTCCACACCTCAGACTACATCTGCTCTAATAGATACAGACGGCTGACTTCCACACATCAGACTACATCTGCTCTATTAGATACAGACGGCTGACTTCACACATCAGACTACATCTGCTCTACTAGGTACAGACGGCTGACTTCCACACATCAGACTACATCTGCTGACTCCACACATAGACTACATCTGCTCAGATATGGCTGACTTCCACACATCAGACTACATCTGCTCTACTAGGTACAGACGGCTGACTTCACACATCAGACTACATCTGCTCTATTAGATACAGACGGCTGACTTCCACACATCAGACTACATCTGCTCTATTAGATACAGATGGCTGACTTCACACATCAGACTACATCTGCTGACTCCACACATCAGACTACATCTGCTCTACTAGGACAGACGCCCTGACTTCCACACATCAGACTACATCTGCTCTACTAGGTACAGACGGCTGACTCCCACACATCAGACTACATCTGCTCTATTAGATACAGATGGCTGACTTCCACACATCAGACTACATCTGCTCTATTACATACAGACGTCCTGACTTCCACACATCAGACTACATCTGCTCTAATAGATACAGACGGCTGACTTCCACACATCAGACTACATCTGCTCTACTAGGTACAGACGGCTGACTTCCACACATCAGACTACATCTGCTCTAATAAATACAGACGGCTGACTTCCACACATCAGATTACATCTGCTCTATTAGATACAGACGTCCTGACTTCCACACATCAGACTACATCTGCTCTAATAGATACAGACGGCTGACTTCCACACATCAGACTACATCTGCTCTATTAGGTACAGACAGCTGACTTCCACACCTCAGACTACATCTGCTCTACTAGGTACAGACGGCTGACTCACACACATCAGACTACATCTGCTCTATTAGATACAGACGGCTGACTTCTACACATCAGACTACATCTGCTCTATTAGATACAGACGGCTGACTTCCACACATCAGACTACATCTGCTCTATTAGATACAGACGGCTGACTTCCACACATCACACTACATCTGCTCTATTAGATACAGACGGCTGACTTCCACACATCAGACTACATCTGCTCTATTAGATACAGACGGCTGACTTCCACACATCAGACTACATCTGCTCTATTAGATACAGACGGCTGACTTCCACACATCACACTACATCTGCTCTATTAGATACAGACGGCTGACTTCCACACATCAGACTACATCTGCTCTAATAGATACAGACGGCTGACTTCCACACTTCAGACTACATCTGCTCTATTAGATACAGACGGCTGACTTCCACATATCAGACTACATCTGCTCTATTAGATACAGACGGCTGACTTCCACACATCAGACTACATCTGCTCTATTAGATACAGACAGCTGACTTCCACACATCAGACTACATCTGCTCTATTAGATACAGACGGCTGACTTCCACACATCAGACTACATCTGCTCTACTAGGTACAGACGGCTGACTTCCACACATCAGACTACATCTGCTCTACTAGGTACAGACGTCCTGACTTCCACACATCAGACTACATCTGCTCTACTAGGTACAGACGGCTGACTCCCACACATCAGACTACATCTGCTCTATTAGATACAGACGGCTGACTTCCACACATCAGACTACATCTGCTCTATTAGATACAGACGGCTGACTTCCACACATCAGACTACATCTGCTCTAATAGATACAGATGGCTGACTTCCACACATCAGACTATATCTGCTCTATTAGATACAGATGGCTGACTTCCACACCTCAGACTACATCTGCTCTACTAGGTACAGACGGCTGACTTCCACACATCAGACTACATCTGCTCTACTAGGTACAGACGTCCTGACTTCCACACATCAGACTACATCTGCTCTACTAGGTACAGACGGCTGACTCCCACACATCAGACTACATCTGCTCTATTAGATACAGATGGCTGACTTCCACACATCAGACTACATCTGCTCTATTACATACAGACGTCCTGACTTCCACACATCAGACTACATCTGCTCTACTAGGTACAGACGTCCTGACTTCCACACATCAGACTACATCTGCTCTACTAGGTACAGACGGCTGACTCCCACACATCAGACTACATCTGCTCTATTAGATACAGATGGCTGACTTCCACAGATCAGACTACATCTGCTCAGATTAGACTTCCACACATCAGACTACATCTGCTCTGACTTCCACACATCAGACTACATCTGCTCTAATAGATACAGACGGCTGACTTCCACACATCAGATTACATCTGCTCTATTAGATACAGACGTCCTGACTTCCACACATCAGACTACATCTGCTCTAATAGATACAGACGGCTGACTTCCACACATCAGACTACATCTGCTCTATTAGGTACAGACAGCTGACTTCCACACCTCAGACTACATCTGCTCTACTAGGTACAGACGGCTGACTCACACACATCAGACTACATCTGCTCTATTAGATACAGACGTCCTGACTTCCACACATCAGACTACATCTGCTCTATTAGATACAGACGGCTGACTTCCACACATCAGACTACATCTGCTCTATTAGATACAGACGGCTGACTTCCACACATCACACTACATCTGCTCTATTAGATACAGACGGCTGACTTCCACACATCAGACTACATCTGCTCTATTAGATACAGACGGCTGACTTCCACACATCAGACTACATCTGCTCTATTAGATACAGACGGCTGACTTCCACACATCACACTACATCTGCTCTATTAGATACAGACGGCTGACTTCCACACATCAGACTACATCTGCTCTAATAGATACAGACGGCTGACTTCCACACTTCAGACTACATCTGCTCTATTAGATACAGACGGCTGACTTCCACATATCAGACTACATCTGCTCTATTAGATACAGACGGCTGACTTCCACACATCAGACTACATCTGCTCTATTAGATACAGACAGCTGACTTCACACATCAGACTACATCTGCTCTATTAGATACAGACGGCTGACTTCCACACATCAGACTACATCTGCTCTACTAGGTACAGACGGCTGACTTCCACACATCAGACTACATCTGCTCTACTAGGTACAGACGTCCTGACTTCCACACATCAGACTACATCTGCTCTACTAGGTACAGACGGCTGACTCCCACACATCAGACTACATCTGCTCTATTAGATACAGACGGCTGACTTCCACACATCAGACTACATCTGCTCTATTAGATACAGACGGCTGACTTCCACACATCAGACTACATCTGCTCTAATAGATACAGATGGCTGACTTCCACACATCAGACTATATCTGCTCTATTAGATACAGATGGCTGACTTCCACACCTCAGACTACATCTGCTCTAATAGATACAGACGGCTGACTTCCACACATCAGACTACATCTGCTCTATTAGATACAGACGGCTGACTTCCACACATCAGACTACATCTGCTCTAATAGGTACAGACGGCTGACTTCCACACATCAGACTACATCTGCTCTAATAGATACAGACGGCTGACTTCCACACATCAGACTACATCTGCTCTACTAGGTACAGATGACTTCACACATCAGATTACATCTGCTCTATTAGATACAGACGTCCTGACTTCCACACATCAGACTACATCTGCTCTAATAGATACAGACGGCTGACTTCCACACATCAGACCACATCTGCTCTACTGGGTACAGATGGCTGACTTCCACACATCAGACTACATCTGCTCTAATAGATACAGACGGCTGACTTCCACACATCAGACTACATCTGCTCTACTAGGTACAGACGGCTGACTTCCACACATCAGACTACATCTGCTCTATTAGATACAGACGTCCTGACTTCCACACATCAGACTACATCTGCTCTATTAGATACAGACGGCTGACTTCCACACATCAGACTACATCTGCTCTACTAGGTACAGACGGCTGACTTCCACACATCAGACTACATCTGCTCTAATAGATACAGATGGCTGACTTCCACCCATCAGACTACATCTGCATATTAGGTACAGACGGCTGACTTCCACACATCAGACTACATCTGCTCTACTAGGTACAGACGTCCTGACTTCCACACATCAGACTACATCTGCTCTATTAGATACAGACGGCTGACTTCCACACATCAGACTACATCTGCTCTACTAGGTACAGACGGCTGACTCCCACACATCAGACTACATCTGCTCTATTAGATACAGACGGCTGAATTCCACACATCAGACCACATCTGCTCTAATAGATACAGATGGCTGACTTCCACACATCAGACTACATCTGCTCTATTAGATACAGACGTCCTGACTTCCACACATCAGACTACATCTGCTCTAATAGATACAGACGGCTGACTTCCACACATCAGACTACATCTGCTCTATTAGATACAGACGTCCTGACTTCCACACATCAGACTACATCTGCTCTAATAGATACAGACGGCTGGCTTCCACACATCAGACAACATCTGCTCTACTGGGTACAGATGGCTGACTTCCACACATCAGACTACATCTGCTCTACTAGGTACAGACGGCTGACTTCCACACATCAGACCACATCTGCTCTACTAGGTACACACGGCTGACTTCCACACATCAGACTACATCTGCTCTATTAGATACAGACGTCCTGACTTCCACACATCAGACTACATCTGCTCTAATAGATACAGACGGCTGACTTCCACACCTCAGACTACATCTGCTCTATTAGATACAGACGGCTGACTTCCACACATCGGACTACATCTGCTCTACTAGGTACAGACGGCTGACTTCCACACATCAGACCACATCTGCTCTAATAGATACAGACGGCTGACTTCCACACCTCAGACTACATCTGCTCTAATAGATACAGACGGCTGACTTCCACACATCAGACCACATCTGCTCTAATAGGTACAGACGGCTGACTTCCACACCTCAGACTACATCTGCTCTACTAGATACAGATGGCTGACTTCCACACATCAGACTACATCTGCTCTACTAGGTACATACGGCTGACTTCCACACATCAGACCACATCTGCTCTAATAGATACAGACGGCTGACTTCCACACATCAGACTACATCTGCTCTACTAGGTACAGACGGCTGACTCCCACACATCAGACTACGTCTGCTCTATTAGATACAGATGGCTGACTTCCACACATCAGACTACATCTGCTCTAATAGATACAGACGGCTGACTTCCACACATCAGATTACATCTGCTCTATTAGATACAGACGTCCTGACTTCCACACATCAGACTACATCTGCTCTAATAGATACAGACGGCTGACTTCCACACATCAGACTACATCTGCTCTATTAGGTACAGACAGCTGACTTCCACACCTCAGACTACATCTGCTCTACTAGGTACAGACGGCTGACTCACACACATCAGACTACATCTGCTCTATTAGATACAGACGGCTGACTTCCACACATCAGACTACATCTGCTCTATTAGATACAGACGGCTGACTTCCACACATCACACTACATCTGCTCTATTAGATACAGACGGCTGACTTCCACACATCAGACTACATCTGCTCTAATAGATACAGACGGCTGACTTCCACACTTCAGACTACATCTGCTCTATTAGATACAGACGGCTGACTTCCACATATCAGACTACATCTGCTCTATTAGATACAGACGGCTGACTTCCACACATCAGACTACATCTGCTCTATTAGATACAGACAGCTGACTTCCACACATCAGACTACATCTGCTCTATTAGATACAGACGGCTGACTTCCACACATCAGACTACATCTGCTCTACTAGGTACAGACGGCTGACTTCCACACATCAGACTACATCTGCTCTACTAGGTACAGACGTCCTGACTTCCACACATCAGACTACATCTGCTCTACTAGGTACAGACGGCTGACTCCCACACATCAGACTACATCTGCTCTATTAGATACAGACGGCTGACTTCCACACATCAGACTACATCTGCTCTATTAGATACAGACGGCTGACTTCCACACATCAGACTACATCTGCTCTAATAGATACAGATGGCTGACTTCCACACATCAGACTATATCTGCTCTATTAGATACAGATGGCTGACTTCCACACCTCAGACTACATCTGCTCTAATAGATACAGACGGCTGACTTCCACACATCAGACTACATCTGCTCTATTAGATACAGACGGCTGACTTCCACACATCAGACTACATCTGCTCTAATAGGTACAGACGGCTGACTTCCACACATCAGACTACATCTGCTCTAATAGATACAGACGGCTGACTTCCACACATCAGACTACATCTGCTCTACTAGGTACAGACGGCTGACTTCCACACATCAGATTACATCTGCTCTATTAGATACAGACGTCCTGACTTCCACACATCAGACTACATCTGCTCTAATAGATACAGACGGCTGACTTCCACACATCAGACTATATCTGCTCTATTAGATACAGATGGCTGACTTCCACACCTCAGACTACATCTGCTCTAATAGATACAGACGGCTGACTTCCACACATCAGACTACATCTGCTCTATTAGATACAGACGGCTGACTTCCACACATCAGACTACATCTGCTCTAATAGGTACAGACGGCTGACTTCACACATCAGACTACATCTGCTCTAATAGATACAGACGGCTGACTTCCACACATCAGACTACATCTGCTCTACTAGATACAGACGGCTGACTTCCACACATCAGATTACATCTGCTCTATTAGATACAGACGTCCTGACTTCCACACATCAGACTACATCTGCTCTAATAGGTACAGACGGCTGACTTCCACACATCAGACCACATCTGCTCTACTGGGTACAGATGGCTGACTTCCACACATCAGACTACATCTCCTCTAATAGATACAGACGGCTGACTTCCACACATCAGACCACATCTGCTCTCCTGGGTACAGATGGCTGACTTCCACACATCAGACTACATCTGCTCTACTAGGTACAGACGGCTGACTTCCACACATCAGACTACATCTGCTCTACTAGATACAGACGGCTGACTTCCACACGTCAGACTACATCTGCTCTATTAGATACAGACGGCTGACTTCCACACATCAGACTACATCTGCTCTACTAGGTACAGACGGCTGACTTCCACACATCAGACTACATCTGCTCTATTAGATACAGACGTCCTGACTTCCACACATCAGACTACATCTGCTCTATTAGATACAGACGGCTGACTTCCACACATCAGACTACATCTGCTCTACTAGGTACAGACGGCTGACTTCCACACATCAGACTACATCTGCTCTAATAGATACAGATGGCTGACTTCCACCCATCAGACTACATCTGCATATTAGGTACAGACGGCTGACTTCCACACATCAGACTACATCTGCTCTACTAGGTACAGACGTCCTGACTTCCACACATCAGACTACATCTGCTCTATTAGATACAGACGGCTGACTTCCACACATCAGACTACATCTGCTCTACTAGGTACAGACGGCTGACTCCCACACATCAGACTACATCTGCTCTATTAGATACAGACGGCTGAATTCCACACATCAGACCACATCTGCTCTACTAGGTACACACGGCTGACTTCCACACATCAGACTACATCTGCTCTATTAGATACAGACGTCCTGACTTCCACACATCAGACTACATCTGCTCTAATAGATACAGACGGCTGACTTCCACACCTCAGACTACATCTGCTCTATTAGATACAGACGGCTGACTTCCACACATCGGACTACATCTGCTCTACTAGGTACAGACGGCTGACTTCCACACATCAGACCACATCTGCTCTAATAGATACAGACGGCTGACTTCCACACCTCAGACTACATCTGCTCTAATAGATACAGACGGCTGACTTCCACACGTCAGACTACATCTGCTCTACTAGATACAGACGGCTGACTTCCACACGTCAGACTACATCTGCTCTAATAGATACAGACGGCTGACTTCCACACCTCAGACTACATCTGCTCTCCTAGGTACAGACGTCCTGACTTCCACACATCAGACTACATCTGCTCTACTAGGTACAGATGGCTGACTTCCACACATCAGACTACATCTGCTCTAATAGGTACAGACGGCTGACTTCCACACCTCAGACTACATCTGCTCTACTAGATACAGATGGCTGACTTCCACACATCAGACTACATCTGCTCTACTAGGTACATACGGCTGACTTCCACACATCAGACCACATCTGCTCTAATAGATACAGACGGCTGACTTCCACACATCAGACTACATCTGCTCTACTAGGTACAGACGGCTGACTCCCACACATCAGACTACGTCTGCTCTATTAGATACAGATGGCTGACTTCCACACATCAGACTACATCTGCTCTAATAGATACAGACGGCTGACTTCCACACATCAGATTACATCTGCTCTATTAGATACAGACGTCCTGACTTCCACACATCAGACTACATCTGCTGTAATAGATACAGACGGCTGACTTCCACACATCAGACTACATCTGCTCTATTAGGTACAGACAGCTGACTTCCACACCTCAGACTACATCTGCTCTACTAGGTACAGACGGCTGACTCACACACATCAGACTACATCTGCTCTATTAGATACAGACGGCTGACTTCTACACATCAGACTACATCTGCTCTATTAGATACAGACGGCTGACTTCCACACATCAGACTACATCTGCTCTATTAGATACAGACGGCTGACTTCCACACATCACACTACATCTGCTCTATTAGATACAGACGGCTGACTTCCACACATCAGACTACATCTGCTCTATTAGATACAGACGGCTGACTTCCACACATCACACTACATCTGCTCTATTAGATACAGACGGCTGACTTCCACATCAGACTACATCTGCTCTAATAGATACAGACGGCTGACTTCCACACTTCAGACTACATCTGCTCTATTAGATACAGACGGCTGACTTCCACATATCAGACTACATCTGCTCTATTAGATACAGACGGCTGACTTCCACACATCAGACTACATCTGCTCTATTAGATACAGACAGCTGACTTCCACACATCAGACTACATCTGCTCTATTAGATACAGACGGCTGACTTCCACACATCAGACTACATCTGCTCTACTAGGTACAGACGGCTGACTTCCACACATCAGACTACATCTGCTCTACTAGGTACAGACGCCCTGACTTCCACACATCAGACTACATCTGCTCTACTAGGTACAGACGGCTGACTCCCACACATCAGACTACATCTGCTCTATTAGATACAGATGGCTGACTTCCACACATCAGACTACATCTGCTCTATTAGATACAGACGGGGCTGACTTCCACACATCAGACTACATCTGCTCTAATAGATACAGATGGCTGACTTCCACACATCAGACTATATCTGCTCTATTAGATACAGATGGCTGACTTCCACACCTCAGACTACATCTGCTCTAATAGATACAGACGGCTGACTTCACACATCAGACTACATCTGCTCTATTAGATACAGACGGCTGACTTCACACATCAGACTACATCTGCTCTAATAGGTACAGACGGCTGACTTCCACACATCAGACTACATCTGCTCTAATAGATACAGACGGCTGACTTCCACACATCAGACTACATCTGCTCTACTAGGTACAGACGGCTGACTTCCACACATCAGATTACATCTGCTCTATTAGATACAGACGTCCTGACTTCCACACATCAGACTACATCTGCTCTAATAGATACAGACGGCTGACTTCCACACATCAGACTATATCTGCTCTATTAGATACAGATGGCTGACTTCCACACCTCAGACTACATCTGCTCTACTAGGTACATACGGCTGACTTCCACACATCAGACCACATCTGCTCTAATAGATACAGACGGCTGACTTCCACACATCAGACTACATCTGCTCTACTAGGTACAGACGGCTGACTCCCACACATCAGACTACATCTGCTCTATTAGATACAGATGGCTGACTTCCACACATCAGACTACATCTGCTCTAATAGATACAGACGGCTGACTTCCACACATCAGATTACATCTGCTCTATTAGATACAGACGTCCTGACTTCCACACATCAGACTACATCTGCTCTAATAGATACAGACGGCTGACTTCCACACATCAGACTACATCTGCTCTATTAGGTACAGACAGCTGACTTCCACACCTCAGACTACATCTGCTCTACTAGGTACAGACGGCTGACTCACACACATCAGACTACATCTGCTCTATTAGATACAGACGGCTGACTTCTACACATCAGACTACATCTGCTCTATTAGATACAGACGGCTGACTTCCACACATCAGACTACATCTGCTCTATTAGATACAGACGGCTGACTTCCACACATCACACTACATCTGCTCTATTAGATACAGACGGCTGACTTCCACACATCAGACTACATCTGCTCTATTAGATACAGACGGCTGACTTCCACACATCACACTACATCTGCTCTATTAGATACAGACGGCTGACTTCCACACATCAGACTACATCTGCTCTAATAGATACAGACGGCTGACTTCCACACTTCAGACTACATCTGCTCTATTAGATACAGACGGCTGACTTCCACATATCAGACTACATCTGCTCTATTAGATACAGACGGCTGACTTCCACACATCAGACTACATCTGCTCTAATAGATACAGACGGCTGACTTCCACACATCAGATTACATCTGCTCTATTAGATACAGACGTCCTGACTTCCACACATCAGACTACATCTGCTCTACTAGGTACAGACGGCTGACTTCGACACATCAGACTACATCTGCTCTACTAGGTACAGACGTCCTGACTTCCACACATCAGACTACATCTGCTCTACTAGGTACAGACGGCTGACTCCCACACATCAGACTACATCTGCTCTATTAGATACAGACGGCTGACTTCCACACATCAGACTACATCTGCTCTATTAGATACAGACGGCTGACTTCCACACATCAGACTACATCTGCTCTAATAGATACAGATGGCTGACTTCCACACATCAGACTATATCTGCTCTATTAGATACAGATGGCTGACTTCACACATCAGACTACATCTGCTCTAATAGATACAGACGGCTGACTTCCACACATCAGACTACATCTGCTCTATTAGATACAGACGGCTGACTTCCACACATCAGACTACATCTGCTCTAATAGGTACAGACGGCTGACTTCACACATCAGACTACATCTGCTCTAATAGATACAGACGGCTGACTTCCACACATCAGACTACATCTGCTCTACTAGGTACAGACGGCTGACTTCCACACATCAGATTACATCTGCTCTATTAGATACAGACGTCCTGACTTCCACACATCAGACTACATCTGCTCTAATAGATACAGACGGCTGACTTCCACACATCAGACTATATCTGCTCTATTAGATACAGATGGCTGACTTCCACACCTCAGACTACATCTGCTCTAATAGATACAGACGGCTGACTTCCACACATCAGACTACATCTGCTCTATTAGATACAGACGGCTGACTTCCACACATCAGACTACATCTGCTCTAATATGTACAGACGGCTGACTTCCACACATCAGACTACATCTGCTCTAATAGATACAGACGGCTGACTTCCACACATCAGACTACATCTGCTCTACTAGGTACAGACGGCTGACTTCCACACATCAGATTACATCTGCTCTATTAGATACAGACGTCCTGACTTCCACACATCAGACTACATCTGCTCTAATAGATACAGACGGCTGACTTCCACACATCAGACCACATCTTCTCTACTGGGTACAGATGGCTGACTTCCACACATCAGACTACATCTGCTCTAATAGATACAGACGGCTGACTTCCACACATCAGACCACATCTGCTCTCCTGGGTACAGATGGCTGACTTCCACACATCAGACTACATCTGCTCTACTAGGTACAGACGGCTGACTTCCACACATCAGACTACATCTGCTCTACTAGATACAGACGGCTGACTTCCACACGTCAGACTACATCTGCTCTATTAGATACAGACGGCTGACTTCCACACATCAGACTACATCTGCTCTACTAGGTACAGACGGCTGACTTCCACACATCAGACTACATCTGCTCTATTAGATACAGACGTCCTGACTTCCACACATCAGACTACATCTGCTCTATTAGATACAGACGGGGCTGACTTCACACATCAGACTACATCTGCTCTACTAGGTACAGACGGCTGACTTCCACACATCAGACTACATCTGCTCTAATAGATACAGATGGCTGACTTCCACCCATCAGACTACATCTGCATATTAGGTACAGACGGCTGACTTCCACACATCAGACTACATCTGCTCTACTAGGTACAGACGTCCTGACTTCCACACATCAGACTACATCTGCTCTATTAGATACAGACGGCTGACTTCCACACATCAGACTACATCTGCTCTACTAGGTACAGACGGCTGACTCCCACACATCAGACTACATCTGCTCTATTAGATACAGACGGCTGAATTCCACACATCAGACCACATCTGCTCTAATAGATACAGATGGCTGACTTCCACACATCAGACTACATCTGCTCTATTAGATACAGACGTCCTGACTTCCACACATCAGACTACATCTGCTCTAATAGATACAGACGGCTGACTTCCACACATCAGACTACATCTGCTCTATTAGATACAGACGTCCTGACTTCCACACATCAGACTACATCTGCTCTAATAGATACAGACGGCTGGCTTCCACACATCAGACCACATCTGCTCTACTGGGTACAGATGGCTGACTTCCACACATCAGACTACATCTGCTCTACTAGGTACAGACGGCTGACTTCCACACATCAGACCACATCTGCTCTACTAGGTACACACGGCTGACTTCCACACATCAGACTACATCTGCTCTATTAGATACAGACGTCCTGACTTCCACACATCAGACTACATCTGCTCTAATAGATACAGACGGCTGACTTCCACACCTCAGACTACATCTGCTCTATTAGATACAGACGGCTGACTTCCACACATCAGACTACATCTGCTCTATTAGATACAGACGGCTGACTTCCACACCTCAGACTACATCTGCTCTATTAGATACAGACGGCTGACTTCCACACATCAGACTACATCTGCTCTAATAGATACAGATGGCTGACTTCCACACATCAGACTACATCTGCTCTACTAGGTACAGACGGCTGACTTCCACACATCAGACCACATCTGCTCTAATAGATACAGACGGCTGACTTCCACACCTCAGACTACATCTGCTCTAATAGATACAGACGGCTGACTTCCACACGTCAGACTACATCTGCTCTACTAGATACAGACGGCTGACTTCCACACGTCAGACTACATCTGCTCTAATAGATACAGACGGCTGACTTCCACACCTCAGACTACATCTGCTCTACTAGGTACAGACGTCCTGACTTCCACACATCAGACTACATCTGCTCTACTAGGTATAGACGGCTGACTTCCACACATCAGACTACATCTGCTCTACTAGGTACAGATGGCTGACTTCCACACATCAGACTACATCTGCTCTAATAGGTACAGACGGCTGACTTCCACACCTCAGACTACATCTGCTCTACTAGATACAGATGGCTGACTTCCACACATCAGACTACATCTGCTCTACTAGGTACATAAGGCTGACTTCCACACATCAGACCACATCTGCTCTAATAGATACAGACGGCTGACTTCCACACATCAGACTACATCTGCTCTACTAGGTACAGACGGCTGACTCCCACACATCAGACTACGTCTGCTCTATTAGATACAGATGGCTGACTTCCACACATCAGACTACATCTGCTCTACTAGGTACAGATGGCTGACTTCCACACATCAGACTACATCTGCTCTAATAGATACAGACGTCCTGACTTCCACACATCAGACTACATCTGCTCTATTACATACAGACGTCCTGACTTCCACATCAGACCACATCTGCTCTACTAGGTACAGATGGCTGACTTCACACATCAGACCACATCTGCTCTAATAGGTACAGATGGCTGACTTCCACACATCAGACCACATCTGCTCTAATAGGTACAGACGGCTGACTTCCACACATCAGACCACATCTGCTCTAATAGATACAGACGGCGCTAAAGTGAAAAGCTAATTGTAATTATCTTATCAGTGGTCTCATGGGAACATCTGTATGCGGTTTGCTTTCTGCCCTGCAGCTTCATTCAGAAGGACGACTATGTCTGATGTGTCTGAGTGGTATAATTCATCATCCACAGCATCATTATTAACTTGGCCATGTTTAAACAGATATTCAATGTCTGATTTGCTATTGTTACCCATCGACCAATCACTGCCCCTCTTTATGAGTCGCTCATAAAGCTCCCCGGTCTTCGTAGTTGATCTGTGCATGAAATGCACTTGTTGTACAGACGTGGCAGTACTTGTTGTACAACAGATGTTGTATGTATGGGGGCACAAAGGAAGGGATAGTCATTCAAAAATCACGTCAATCCCAATTATTTCAAACAGACTGAACTGCAACTTATTGACTGAACTAATTTGGGGTGAATGACTATATTTTAGTAAAAAAATGCATAGAATCTTTGTTTCACTTTGACATTATGGAGTATTCTGTGTAGATCAATGACAAAAAAATACAATTAAATCAGTTTCAATCCCACTGATTAGCAACAAAATGTGGGAAAAAAGAGTTCAAGGGTCTAGATACTTTCTAGAGGAACTATCTTCTCTAAGAAACTGCCATTTAAAAAAACTTGCGTCATATTTCTGTCATGCTCATTTGTTGACAACTCCACCCCCTCTCCCCCTCCCTGTGCCCAGGGTATTCAGCCAATCAGTAGCCATCACGTTTCTGGACCAACATGAGAAGGTAATGTACTAAATCTGAGACATTGCAGCTAAACCATATAAATACACCTCCTATTTCTGCATACACATAGATGTGATATGGACCTAATCATAGAATTACAGAATCCCCATTACAGTAAAAGGATCTATAGAATTACAGAATCCCTATTACATTAAAAGGATCTATAGAATTACAGAATCCCCATTACAGTAAAAGGATCTATAGAATTACAGAATCCCCATTACAGTAAAAGGATCTATAGAATTACAGAATCCCCATTACAGTAAAAGGATCTATAGAATTACAGAATCCCCATTACAGTAAAAGGATCTATAGAATTACAGAATCCCCATTACAGTAAAAGGATCTATAGAATTACAGAACCCCATTACAGTAAAATGATCTATAGAATTACAGAATCCCCATTACAGTAAAAGGATCTATAGAATTACAGAATCCCCATTACTGTAAAAGGATCTATAGAATTACAGAATCCCCATTACAGTAAAAGGATCTATAGAATTACAGAATCCCATTACAGTAAAAGGATCTATAGAATTACAGAATCCCCATTATAGTAAAAGGATCTATAGAATTACAGAATCCCATTACAGTAAAAGGATCTATAGAATTACAGAATCCCCATTACAGTAAAAGGATCTATAGAATTACAGAATCCCCATTACAGTAAAAGGATCTATATAACTACAGAATCCCCATTACAGTAAAAGGATCTATAGAATTACAGAATCCCCATTACAGGAAAATGATCTATAGAATTACAGAATCCCCATTACAGTAAAAGGATCTATATAACTACAGAATCCCCATTACAGTAAAAGGATCTATAGAATTACAGAATCCCCATTACAGTAAAAGGATCTATAGAATTACAGAATCCCCATTACAGTAAAAGGATCTATATAACTACAGAATCCCCATTACATTAAAAGGATCTATAGAATTACAGAATCCCCATTACAGTAAAAGGATCTATAGAATTACAGAATCCCCATTACATTAAAAGGATCTATAGAATTACAGAATCCCCATTACATTAAAAGGATCTATAGAATTACAGAATCCCCATTACAGTAAAAGGATCTATAGAATTACAGAATCCCCATTACAGTAAAAGGATCTATAGAATTACAGAATCCCCATTACAGGAAAAGGATCTATAGAATTACAGAATCCCCATTACAGTAAAAGGATCTATAGAATTACAGAATCCCCATTACAGTAAAAGGATCTATAGAATTACAGAATCCCCATTACAGTAAAAGGATCTATAGAATTACAGAATCCCCATTACAGGAAAATGATCTATAGAATTACAGAATCCCCATTACAGTAAAAGGATCTATAGAATTACAGAATCCCCATTACAGTAAAAGGATCTATAGAATTACAGAATCCCCATTACAGTAAAAGGATCTATATAACTACAGAATCCCCATTACAGTAAAAGGATCTATAGAATTACAGAATCCCCATTACATTAAAAGGATCTATAGAATTACAGAATCCCCATTACAGTAAAAGGATCTATAGAATTACAGAATCCCATTACAGTAAAAAGGATCTATAGAATTACAGAATCCCCATTACAGTAAAAGGATCTATAGAATTACAGAATCCCCATTACAGTAAAAAGGACTATATAACTACAGAATCCCCATTACAGTAAAAGGATCTATAGAATTACAGAATCCCCATTACATTAAAAGGATCTATAGAATTACAGAATCCCCATTACAGTAAAAGGATCTATAGAATTACAGAATCCCCATTACAGTAAAAGGATCTATAGAATTACAGAATCCCCATTACAGTAAAAGGATCTATATAACTACAGAATCCCCATTACAGTAAAAGGATCTATAGAATTACAGAATCCCATTACATTAAAAGGATCTATAGAATTACAGAATCCCCATTACATTAAAAGGATCTATAGAATTACAGAATCCCCATTACAGTAAAAGGATCTATAGAATTACAGAATCCCCATTACAGTAAAAGGATCTATAGAATTACAGAATCCCCATTACAGTAAAAGGATCTATAGAACTACAGAATCCCCATTACAGTAAAAGGATCTATAGAATTACAGAATCCCCATTACAGTAAAAGGATCTATATAACTACAGAATCCCCATTACAGTAAAAGGATCTATAGAACTACAGAACCCCCATTACAGTAAAAGGATCTATATAACTACAGAATCCCCATTACAGTAAAAGGATCTATATAACTACAGAATCCCCATTACAGTAACAGGATCTATAGAATTACAGAATCCCCATTACAGTAAAAGGATCTATATAACTACAGAATCCCCATTATAGTAAAAGGATCTATATAACTACAGAATCCCCATTACAGTAAAAGGATCTATATAACTACAGAATCCCCATTACAGTAAAAGGATCTATATAACTACAGAATCCCCATTACAGTAAAAGGATCTATATAATTACAGAATCCCCATTACAGTAAAAGGATCTATATAACTACAGAATCCCCATTACAGTAAAAGGATCTATATAACTACAGAATCCCCATTACAGTAAAAGGATCTATATAACTACAGAATCCCCATTACAGTAAAAGGATCTATATAACTACAGAATCCCCATTACAGTAAAAGGATCTATAGAACTACAGAATCCCCATTACAGTAAAAGGATCTATATAACTACAGAATCCCCATTACAGTAAAAGGATCTATATAACTACAGAATCCCCATTACAGTAAAAGGATCTATATAACTACAGAATCCCCATTACAGTAAAGGATCTATATAACTACAGAATCCCCATTACAGTAAAAAGGATCTATATAACTACAGAATCCCCATTACAGTAAAAAGGATCTATATAACTACAGAATCCCCATTACAGTAAAAGGATCTATAGAACTACAGAATCCCCATTACAGTAAAAGGATCTATATAACTACAGAATCCCCATTACAGTAAAAGGATCTATATAACTACAGAATCCCCATTACAGTAAAAGGATCTATATAACTACAGAATCCCCATTACAGTAAAAGGATCTATATAACTACAGAATCCCCATTACAGTAAAAGGATCTATATAACTACAGAATCCCCATTACAGTAAAAAGGATCTATATAACTACAGAATCCCCATTACAGTAAAAGGATCTATAGAACTACAGAATCCCATTACAGTAAAAGGATCTATATAACTACAGAATCCCCATTACAGTAAAAGGATCTATATAACTACAGAATCCCCATTACAGTAAAAGGATCTATATAACTACAGAATCCCCATTACAGTAAAAGGATCTATATAACTACAGAATCCCCATTACAGTAAAAGGATCTATATAACTACAGAATCCCCATTACAGTAAAAGGATCTATATAACTACAGAATCCCCATTACAGTAAAAGGATCTATAGAACTACAGAATCCCCATTACAGTAAAAGGATCTATATAACTACAGAATCCCCATTACAGTAAAAGGATCTCTGTGGGTCTAATAGTAAATATTTGTAATTTCACTTTTTTTTTAAATGCATTAGCTTTTAAATGTAGCTTAAACAAAACCAGACATTGTTTTCATCTGATTACTTCAAAAGGCTCCACCTCAACGCACGTTCCTAATAATTCCAGTTTCCAAAATGTGCCGTTTGATGAATAGAAAGAGACTGTTACAAAACACCAGAAGGTGTAGCAACAAACAGCGGTGATCAAATAATAGGCTTGTAGCCTGTATTGATGATGATTAAATAGGCTTGTAGCCTGTATTGATGATGATTAAATAGGCTTGTAGCCTGTATTGATGATGATTAAATAGGCTTGTAGCCTGTATTGATGATGATTAAATAGGCTTGTAGCCTGTATTGATGATGATTAAATAGGCTTGTAGCCTGTATTGATGATGATTAAATAGGCTTGTAGCCTGTATTGATGATGATTAAATAGGCTAGTAGCCTGTATTGATGATGATTAAATAGGCTTGTAGCCTGTATTGATGATGATTAAATAGGCTTGTAGCCTGTATTGATGATGATCAAATAGGTTTGTAGCCTATATTGATGCATCCGTTGCTGCCATTGAGTTTCTCGGTCTCCACAATGCATTTCTGCCTTGACAAAATTGCAGCATTCTCATCCAACCACAATGCATTTTGGAGTAAATTCTACCCGTTTTCAAGTCCATTAGCTGAAACTGGAGCAGCAGCACGACCACATGGACTGGGGACAGCAAGGAGTCATCACCTAGCCACAGAAACCCATACAGCCATTTTCCAAACAAGGAGAGGTGTCACAAAAGTCAGAAATAGCATTAAGATTAATCACTTACCTTGATGATCTTCTTCTGGAGGCACTCCAGGTCTCCATGTTAAACAATAAATGTTTGTTTTGTTCGATAATGTCCCTCTTTATGACCAAAAACCTCCTTTCTGTTTGAGCGTTTTGTCCAGTAATCCGAATGCAGAAGGCGTGTGCACTAATTCCAGACGAAAAGTTTTAAAAAGTACAATCAAATTTAGTATAAACACTCCGATTGTTTTTGTCATAAATAATAAATAATATTTCAACCGGACAAAAGGTTTGTCAATAGGAGGTACAGTAAAGAGAGTCGAAAACAGCAGGTCCAGGACAAGGTAGCACGTCCAGTGAACAGGTCAGGGTTCCATAGCCGTATGCAGAACAGTTGAAACTGGAGCAGCAGCACGCCAGGTGGACTGGGGACAGCAAGGAGTCATCAGGTCAGGTAGTCCTGAGGCATGGTCCCAGGGCTCAGGTCCTCCTGGACGGGACGGAGAGGGAGAGAGAAAGAATGAGAGGGAGCATACTTAAATTCACACAAGACACAGGATAAGACAGGAGAAACACTCCAGATATAACAGACTGACCCTAGCCCCCCGACACATAAACTACTGCAGCATAATTATGTGAATATTAAAGTCACCAAAAATGTGAATATTATCTGCCAGGACTACAAGGTCTGATAGGAATCCAGAGAACCCAGTGAGGAACACTGTATATGGCCCAGGAGGCCTGTAAACAGTAGCTATAAAAAGTGATTGAGTAGGCTGCATAGATTTCATGACTAGAAGCTCAAAAGATGAAAACGCAGTAATTTGTTTTTGTAAATTGAAATTTGCTATCGTAAATGTTAGCGACACCTCTGCCTTTGCGGGATGCACAGGGGATATGGTCAGTAGTGTAACCAAGAGGAGAGGCCTCATTTAACACAGTAAATTCATCAGGCTTAACTTACAAGGCCGAGCAATCCCAGGATCCGGGAGCGTAATCATAGCCTCAAGTGCATTACCATAACGCAACGTTAACTATTCATGAAAATCGCAAATGAAATGAGATAAATATATTCACTCACAAGCTTAGCCTTTTGTTAACAACACTGTCATCTCATATTTTCTAAATATGCTTTTCAACCATAGCTACACAAGCATTTGTGTAAGAGTATTGATAGCTAGCATAGCATTAAGCCTAGCATTCAGCAGGCAACATTTTCGCAAAAACAAGAAAAGCATTAAAATAAAATCATTTACCTTTGAAGAACTTCGGATGTTTTCAATGAGGAGACTCTCAGTTAGATAGCAAATGTTCATTTTTTCCAAAAAGATTATTTGTGTAGGAGAAATCGCTCCGTTTGTTCATCACGATTTGGCTAAGAAAAGAAAACGAAAGTTCAGTCATTACAACGCCAAACATTTTTCCAAATTAACTCCATAATATCGACAGAAACATGGCAAACGTTGTTTAGAATCAATCCTCAAGGTGTTTTTCACATATCTATTCGATGATAAATCATTCCTGGCAGTTGGGTTTCTCCTCAGTAGCAAACAGAAAAGTACTGCAGCTGGAGATTACGCAATAATTGCGACGGAGGACACCAAGCGACCACCTGGTAAATGTAGTGTCTTATGGTCAATCTTCCAATGATATGCCTACAAATACGTCACAATGCTGCAGACACCTTGGGGAAACGACAGAAAGTGTAGTCATTGGAACACAGCGCCTTCAAAATCTGGGGCACTTCCTGTTTGAAATTTAATCTTGGTTTCGCCTGTAGCATCAGTTCTGTGGCACTCACAGAAAATATCTTTGCAGTTTTGGAAACGTCAGAGTGTTTTCTTTCCAAAGCTGTCAATTATGTGCATAGTCGAGCATCTTTTCGTGACAAAATATCTTGTTTAAAACAGGAACGTTTTTCATCCAAAAATTCAAATAGCGCCCCCTATATGAATGTGGTTAAGCCATGTTTCAGTCAGGCCAATCAAGATTATAATCAGTGATTAGTTCATTGACTATAACTGCCTTGGAAGTGAGGGATCTAATATTAAGTAGTCCTATTTTGAGATGTGAGATATCACAATCTCTTTCAATAATGACAGGAATGGAGGAGGTCTTTATTCTAGTGAGATTGCTAAGGCGAATACTGCCATGTTTAGTTTTGCCCAACCTAGGTCGAGGCACAGACACGGTCTCAATGGGGATAGCTGAGCTGACTACACTGACTGTGCTAGTGGCGGACTCCACTAAGCTAGCAGGCTTGCTAACAGCCTGCTGCCTGGCCTGCACCCTATCTTATTGTGGAGTTAGAGCCCTGTCTATGTTCGTAGATAAGATGAGACCAGCCCTCCAGCTAGGATGGAGTCCGTCACTCCTCAGCAGGCCAGGCTTGGTCCTGTTTGTGAGTGAGTCCCAGAAAGAGGGACAATTATCTACAAATTCTATCCTTTGGGAGGTGCAGAAAACAGTTTTCAACCAGCGATTGAGTTGTGAAACTCTGCTGTAAAGCTCATCACTCCCCCTAACTGGGAGGGGACCATAGACAATTATTCGAGGCTAATGCATCTTTCTAGCTGATTTACACGCTGAAGCTATGTTGAGCTTGGTGCCGTCTGACTGTTTCATCCTAACATCGTTGGTGCCGACGTAGATAACAATATCCCTATACTCTCTAAACTCACCAATTTTAGCTTTAGCCAGCACCATCTTGAGAGTAGCCTTAACGTCGGTAGCCCTGCCCCCTGGTAAACAGTGTTTCATCCTAACATCGTTGGTGCCGACGTAGATAACAATATCCCTATACTCTCTAAACTCACCAGTTTCAGCTTTAGCCAGCACCATCTTGAGAGTAGCCTTAACGTCGGTAGCCCTACCCCCTGGTAAACAGTGTTTCATCCTAACATCGTTGGTGCCGACGTAGATAACAATATCCCTATACTCTCTAAACTCACCAGTTTTAGCTTTAGCCAGCACCATCTTGAGAGTAGCCTTAACGTCGGTAGCCCTGCCCCTGGTAAACAGTGTTTCATCCTAACATCGTTGGTGCCGACGTAGATAACAATATCCCTATACTCTCTAAACTCACCAGTTTTAGCTTTAGCCAGCACCATCTTGAGAGTAGCCTTAACGTCGGTAGCCCTGCCCCCTGGTAAACAGTGTTTCATCCTAACATCGTTGGTGCCGACGTAGATAACAATATCCCTATACTCTCTAAACTCACCAGTTTTAGCTTTAGCCAGCACCATCTTGAGAGTAGCCATAACGTCGGTAGCCCTGCCCCCTGGTAAACAGTGTATGATGATTGGATGATTCGTTTTAAGTCTAATACCGCTGGTAATGGAGTCGCCAATGGGTTTTCAATTGGTCAGAGGTCAGTAAGGGTCTTCGGCGGCTCAGATACAGTAACGGATGGAGGAGAGACCAGAGAGGGTGGGAGGCTTCGGCGGCTCAGATACAGTAACGGATGGAGGAGAGACCAGAGAGGGTGGGAGGCTTCGGCGGCTCAGATACAGTAACGGATGGAGGAGAGACCAGAGAGGGTGGGAGGCTTCGGCGGCTCAGATACAGTAACGGATGGAGGAGAGACCAGAGAGGGTGGGAGGCTTCGGCGGCTCAGATACAGTAACGGATGGAGGAGAGACCAGAGAGGGTAGGAGGCTTTGCGGCTCAGATACAGTAACGGATGGAGGAGAGACCAGAGAAGGTGGGAGGCTTGGCGGCTCAGATACAGTAACGGATGGAGGAGAGACCAGAGAGGTGGGAGGCTTCGCGGCTCAGATACAGTAACGGATGGAGGAGAGACCAGAGAAGGTGGGAGGCTCAGATACAGTAACGGATGGAGGAGAGACCAGAGAGGGTGGGAGGCTTCGCGGCTCAGATACAGTAACGGATGGAGGAGAGACCAGAGAAGGTGGGAGGCTTCGGCGGCTCAGATACAGTAACGGATGGAGGAGAGACCAGAGAGGGTGGGAGGCTTCGGCGGCTCAGATACAGTAACGGATGGAGGAGAGACCAGAGAGGGTGGGAGGCTTCGGCGGCTCAGATACAGTAACGGATGGAGGAGAGACCAGAGAGGGTGGGAGGCTTCGGCGGCTCAGATACAGTAACGGATGGAGGAGAGACCAGAGAGGGTGGGAGGCTTCGGCGGCTCAGATACAGTAACGGATGGAGGAGAGACCAGAGAGGGTGGGAGGCTTCGGCGGCTCAGATACAGTAACGGATGGAGGAGAGACCAGAGAGGGTGGGAGGCTTCGGCGGCTCAGATACAGTAACGGATGGAGGAGAGACCAGAGAGGGTGGGAGGCTTCCGGCGGCTCAGATACAGTAACGGATGGAGGAGAGACCAGAGAAGGTGGGAGGCTTCGGCGGCTCAGATACAGTAACGGATGGAGGAGAGACCAGAGAGGGTGGGAGGCTTCGGCGGCTCAGATACAGTAACGGATGGAGGAGAGACCAGAGAGGGTGGGAGGCAGAGAGGGTGGGAAGCGGCTCAGATACAGTAACGGATGGAGGAGAGACCAGAGAGGGTGGGAGGCAGGCGGCTCCAGATACAGTAACGGATGGAGGAGAGACCAGAGAGGGTGGGAGGCGGCGGCTCAGATACAGTAACGGATGGAGGAGAGACCAGAGAGGGTGGGAGGCTTCGGTGGCTCAGATACAGTAACGGATGGAGGAGAGACCAGAGAGGGTAGGAGGCTTCGGCGGCTCAGATACAGTAACGGATGGAGGAGAGACCAGAGAAGGTGGGAGGCTTCGGCGGCTCAGATACAGTAACGGATGGAGGAGAGACCAGAGAAGGTGGGAGGCTTCGGCGGCTCAGATACAGTAACGGATGGAGGAGAGACCAGAGAGGGTGGGAGGCTTGGCGGCTCAGATACAGTAACGGATGGAGGAGAGACCAGAGAGGGTGGGAGGCTTCGGCGGCTCAGATACAGTAACGGATGGAGGAGAGACCAGAGAGGGTGGGAGGCTTCGGCGGCTCAGATACAGTAACGGATGGAGGAGAGACCAGAGAAGGTGGGAGGCTTCGCGGCTCAGATACAGTAACGGATGGAGGAGAGACCAGAGAGGGTGGGAGGCTTCATGCGGCTCAGATACAGTAACGGATGGAGGAGAGACCAGAGAGGGTGGGAGGCTTCGGCGGCTCAGATACAGTAACGGATGGAGGAGAGACCAGAGAGGGTGGGAGGCTTGGCGGCTCAGATACAGTAACGGATGGAGGAGAGACCAGAGAGGGTGGGAGGCTTCGGCGGCTCAGATACAGTAACGGATGGAGGAGAGACCAGAGAGGGTGGGAGGCTTCGGCGGCTCAGATACAGTAACGGATGGAGGAGAGACCAGAGAGGGTGGGAGGCTTGGCGGCTCAGATACAGTAACGGATGGAGGAGAGACCAGAGAGGGTGGGAGGCTTCGGCGGCTCAGATACAGTAACGGATGGAGGAGAGACCAGAGAAGACTCGGCCTCTGACTCCGACTCGTTTTAATGGGGAGAACCAGTTGAAAGATTCTGTCAGCTGAATGAGCGACACCGGTTGAGCATTACTACAGAATTTCCTTCCAGTTGCCGTGAGAAAATTGCCCAGATGCGGGGGACCGTGCGAGGGGGTTTATACTACTATCTGTACTTACATGTGGCAAAGACGCTGTTTCATCCTTTCCTACACTTAAATTACCCTTGCCTAACAATGGCGTCTGAAGCTGGCCTTGCAGCACGGCTATCCTCACCATAAGACGATCGTTCTACTGTATATAATGAGTACAGCAACTGCAATTAGAAGGCATAATGTTAATGCTACTACTTAGTTTCGGCTTGCGGAGGTCCTGTAGAACCATGTCCAGATAAAGTGTCCGGGGAGAAAAAGTTGAGGGGAAGAAAAAAAAGGATATCAAAAACGATTTTAAAAAATAAAAAGGAAAAACTGTAAAGTTGGCAGGTAGTAAAGTCACGTTAGCAACAAACCGCAAGCAGCACGTAAACAAGTCCACAAGTTGTGGCCGGAAATGACAACACAAGTTCTTCAAGTGTGATGCATTGTTTTGGACACATAGGGCGCCATTTTGTGAAAGCGAATCTGGGGGTTTTCTATATGAAAATGGTGCACATAGTCACTTCCTGTTTCTGTGACAGTAAGATGGAAAGTTGAAGTCATGACATTGCATTAACAGTCACTTCACAGCAACAAGTTTATTTGGGGATTTTCATTTCCTGTCAATGCTAAACTCATAAATACAAGTCAAATGACACGTTTGTATCCTTCATGAATTGTATTTTGCTATTGTAAAAACATCTGCAATTGTATTTAGTAGTTTTTCTATATATTATATAATACAAATCAATATACTGGGATATATTTTCTGTGTTCACTCACAGATCTCATAGAGACAAAGAGATGGGGAGCAACTGCTCCAAAAGGAGGAGAGAAGAGGGAGACACTGAAGGAAGGAGAGAAGAGGGAGACACTGAAGGAAGGAGAGAAGAGGGGACACTGAAGGAAGGCGAGAGGAGGGGACACTGAAGGAAGGCGAGAGGAGGGGGACACTGAAGGGAGGCGAGAGGAAGGAGACACTGAAGGAAGGAGAGAAGAGGGGGACACTAAAGGAAGGCGAGAGGAGGGGGACACTGAATGGAGGCGAGAAGAGAGGGACAGCAAATGGAGGACAGAAGAGGAGGACAGTAAAGGGAGGAGAGAAGAGGGAGACACTGAA
>NW_027040310.1:195192-207692 GCF_034236695.1 Oncorhynchus nerka | reverse complement strand
GTATATCTAAGCAACAAGGCCCGAGGGGGTGTGGTATATCTAAGCAACAAGGCACGAGGGGGTGTGGTATATCTAAGCAACAAGGCCCGAGGGGGTTTGGTATATGGCCAATATACCGTGTCTAAGGGCTGCTCTTAGGCACAAAGCAATGTGGAATGCCTGGATACAGCCCTTAGCAGTGATATATTGGCCATATACCACAGACCCCCCAATGTGCCTTATCGCTATTATAAACTGGTTACCAACATTAATAGAATGTCTGTGGTATATCTACGCAATAAGGCACGAGGGGGTGTGGTATATCTACGCAATAAGGCACGAGGGGGTGTGGTATATGGCCAGCCCTTAGCAGTGATATATTGTCCATATACCAAAAACCCAGAGGTGCCTTATTGCTATTGTAAACTGGTTACCAACGTAATTAGAGCAGTAAATATACAATGTTTTCTTATACCAGTGGTATACGGTCTGATGTACCACGGCTGTCAGCCAATCAGAATTAAGGGCTCGAACCACCCATTTTATGTCTGATATACCACAGCTTTTAACCAATCAGCATCCAGAACCCAAACCACCCAGTTTATAATAAACGTTTAATAACAACGATAATATTATAATACAGGAAGGCACAATATTTAGCAGTATTTAGCAATAATAATTAACCAGTTGTGATGTGTGTGTAGCGTGATGTGTGTGTGTGTGTGTGTGTGTGTGTGTGTGTGTGTGTGTGTGTGTGTGTGTGTGTGTGTGTGTGTGTGTGTGTGTGTGTGTGTGTGTGTGTGTGTGTGTGTGTGTGTGTGTGTGTGTGTGTGTGTGTGTGTGTGTGTATATAAGTGTATATCTGTGTGGGTGTGGATAAGTGTATATCTGTGTGTGTGTGTGTGTGTGTGTGTGTGTGTGTGTGTGTGTGTGTGTGTGTGTGTGTGTGTGGATAAGTGTATATCTGTGTGTGCTGTGGAAAGTCAGTGCAGGTGGTCAGTCCAGTTCAAGTGTTCAGCAGTCTTGCAGATAGAAACTGTTTCTGAGCCTGTTGGTATCAATCTGCCCGAAAGTTAGCTCGTAGCTGGGGTTTGTGGTGTCCTTGGTGACGCTTCTGGACTTTCTCAGACTCACTTTCTCTTGTAACTTTACTTATTGACGTTTTAAAGTGTGTTGTTCTTTCCAGTGGATGACGACACAAAAAGAATTAAGGACGAACTTAAAGACAGTCTGGAGAAGAAGTTTGGATTTGTGTTTGAAGGCACCGCAGTGGAACAAACTCCCCTCAACAGCATCTACACACAGCTCTACATCACACAAGGACAGAGTGAAGGGGTTAATAACGAACATGAGATCCGGCAGATTGAATATACACGCAGGACAAAAAGATCTACAGACACTCCAATCAACTGCAATGACATCTTCAAAGCCTTATCTGGAGAAGACAGAGAAAAGGAGAGACCCATCAGAACTGTGCTGATGAAGGGCATCGCTGGCATTGGAAAAACAGTCTCTGTGCAGAAGTTCATCCTCGACTGGGCTAAAAGAAAAGCTAATCAGGATGTTGATTTCATCTTTGTGCTTCCACTCCGAGAGCTGAATCTGATTCAAGATGACCAGTACAGTCTTCATGGACTTTTGCGTTACTTCCACCCTGAACTTACAGAGATAGAAGAGGCAAAGATATATGATACCTGCAAAGTCATGTTTATCTTTGATGGTCTGGATGAAAGCAGACTGCCATTAGGTTTTCATCAGAACAAGAAGTTGACTGATCTAACTGAGACATCATCAGTTGACAGGTTGATGACAAACCTCATTGAGGGGAATCTACTCCCTGAAGCTCTCCTCTGGATAACCTCCCGACCAGCAGCAGCCAATCAGGTCCCCTGTAAGTACATCGACAAGGTGACAGAAGTACGAGGGTTCAATGACAAACAGAAAGAAGAATACTTTAAGAAGAATGTTGAGGATGAGAACCGGGCCAGGAGAATCATCTCACACATTAATACATCAAGGAGCCTCCACATCATGTGCCACATACCCGTCTTCTGTTGGATTACTGCCAGGGTTCTTGAGCAAATGTTGAGTGAAGATGAGAGTGGAGAGATCACAACTTTGACTGAGATGTACAATCACTTCCTGCTCATTCAGACAAACCTGAAAAGCAAGAAGTATGATAGGGAAAAGGAGACAGATCTGGACATAATCATAGAAAGAAACAAAGAAATAATTCTCAAACTGGCACAACTTGCATTTGAACAGCTGGTGAAGGGCAATCTCATATTCTCTAAGAAAGACCTGGAGGAGTGTGGCATTGATGTCAGTGAAGCCTCAGTGTACTCTGGGTTTTGCACAGAAATCCTGAAAGAAGAGTATGGGCTGTATCGGAAGAAAGTGTACTGCTTTGTCCACCTGAGCTTCCAGGAGTTCCTTGCTGCTCTGTACGTGTTCCACTGCTGTGCGAGCAAGAACATCAAGCCCCTGGAGTCTTTCGTTGGGAATGTGTCATCAGAGCTGTCCTTGCATGTGCTGCTGAAGATGATGGTGGATAAAGCCTTGGAGAGTGAGAATGGACACCTGGACCTGTTCCTCCGCTTCCTTGTTGGCATCTCAACAGAATCCAACCAGAGACTGTTACATGACCTACTACCACAAACAGAGATCAGCTCAGAGACTGTCAAGGAAATTAAGAAATACCTCAGGGAGCCGAACGTAGAGCAAGTCTCACCTGATAGGTACATCAATCTACTCATATGCTTGACTGAGATGAAAGATGATTCAGTACATGAGGACATTGACAAGTTCCTGAAGTCAGGAAATCAAACAGGAAAGCAACTTGCAGGTGCACACTTCTCATCACTGGCCAACGCTCTGCTGATGTCAAAGGGTGTGCTGGATGAGATTGACCTGAGGACATACAACTTGTCCCCTGGGTGTACGAGACTGGTCCCAGCTGTAAGGAAATGGAGAAAGGCCATGTAAGTAATATCAGAAAGTCAAAATCACCAATATCTATCAATAATTATATCAGACCGATTGCAACCAATGAGGGCCACTAAATTAACGCCAGCTGATATCTCGTTAAACCATCAACACGTACTAAAATCAACCACGCGCTGATCTCAATTGCCACCAATTGTTAGTGTAATCTTCCACCTTTACGACAACGACAAAAATAATAATCTTCATGTAAAATATCATCACACGAGAAGTGTTTGAAAAAGTCCAGAGAATGTCGATATACACCTTCCTCGGCGCTCACCAAAAAAAAGAAAAATCATTGTCCAGCACTGGGCATGAACTCATGACCCTCGGAGTTGTAGCGCGCTGCTTAGGTCACCGTGCTACTGGAGTACACAGTGCTCTATCAAGCTGTGAGAGTAATTGGCGATACCTCATGGTATCGAGTATTTCTCCAAACACCCAGACAAGGCTACTCTTCTTACATTTACATTTAAGTCATTTAGCAGACGCTCTTATCCAGAGCGACTTACAAATTGGTGCGTTCACCTTATGACATCCAGTGGAACAGCCACTTTACAATAGTGCATCTAAATCTTTTAAGGGGGGTGAGAAGGATTACTTTATCCTATCCTAGGTATTCCTTAAAGAGGTGGGGTTTCAGGTGTCTCCGGAAGGTGGTGATTGACTCCGCTGTCCTGGCGTCGTGAGGAGTTTGTTCCACCATTGGGGGCCAGAGCAGCGAACAGTTTTGACTGGGCTGAGCGGGAACTGAACTTCCTCAGTGGTAGGGAGGCGAGCAGGCCAGAGGTGGATGAACGCAGTGCCCTTGTTTGGGTGTAGGGCCTGATCAGAGCCTGGAGGTACTGAGGTGCCGTTCCCCTCACAGCTCCGTAGGCAAGCACCATGGTCTTGTAGCGGATGCGGCTTCAACTGGAAGCCAGTGGAGGAGCGGAGGAGCGGGTGACGTGAGAGAACTTGGGAAGGTTGAACACCAGACGGGCTGCGGCGTTCTGGATGAGTTGTAGGGGTTTAATGGCACAGGCAGGAGCCCAGCCAACAGCGAGTTGCAGTAATCAGACGGGATTACTTGATGTTATCATCACAAATAATCCTGATAGGTATAAATCTGGTGTTTTCTGTAATGACCTTAGTGATCATTGTTTTACAGCCTGTGTTCGTAATGGCTGCTCAGTGAAAAGACCTGTCCTGATTTGTCATAGACGCTTGCTAAAAAAATGTAACGAGCAAGCCTTTCTTCATAAACTGGCCTCTGTAAAATGGTATAGAATCAGCTTGATCCCCTCTGTCGAAACACTTGGACCTTTTTTGATATTTTCAGTGTTATTGTTAACAAACACACCCACATAAAGAAAATGAGAATTAAAAACAGGTTCAGCTACTGGTTCGACCGTGATCTTACAGAGTTACTCCACCTCAAGAATTGCATTTGGCGAAAGGCTCGGCACACGCATACCCAGGCTGACTGGCTCTCGTTCAGGCAAATGAGAAATAAGTGCACTCAGGCTATCCGGAAGGCCAAAGTTAGTTACTTTAACCTTTCTGTTAGCGTCCCACCTCGACAATTGCAGGGTGCCATATTCAAAACAACAGAAATCCCATAATTAAAATTCCTCAAACGTACAAGTATTTTACACCATTTAAAAAATAAACTTCTTGTAAATCCAGCCACAGGGTCCGATTTCAAATAGGCTTTACGGCGAAAGCACACTTTGCGATTATGTTAGGTCAGCTCTTAACCACAGAAACCCATACAGCCATTTTCCAAACAAGGAGAGGTGTCACAAAAGTCAGAAATAGCATTAAAATTAATCACTTACCTTTGATGATCTTCTTCTGGAGGCACTCCCAGGTCTCCATGTTAAACAATAAATGTTTGTTTTGTTCGATAATGTCCCTCTTTATGACCAAAAACCTCCTTTCTGTTTGAGCGTTTTGTCCAGTAATCCGAATGCAGAAGGCGTGTGCACTAATTCCAGACGAAAAGTTAAAAAAAAGTACAATAAAATTTAGTATAAACACTCCGATTGTTTTTGTCATAAATAATCAATAATATTTCAACCGGACAAAAGCTTTGTCAATAGGAAAGGAGAAACAAGAAATGCGCATTCTCGGTCAGACGCATGACTGCTGAATGGATATTTCCACTGACCACTGAATGAAAGTGCTGTATCTCCTTCATTTTTCAGAGTAAAAGCCTGAAACAATGCCTAAAGACTGATCACATGTTGAGGAAGCCATAGAGCTCGTGAACGGGGTCCTAATTCTTTGTATGATGTATAGGCTTTCAATGGAAAAACAGCGTTTCAAAATAATAGTACTTCCTGGTTGGATTTTCCTCTGGTTTTTGCCTGGCATATCAGTTCTGTTATACTCACATACATTATTTTAACAGTTGTGGAAACTTTAGAGTGTTTTCTATCCAAATCTACTAAATACATGCATATCCTATCTGCTGGGCCTGAGTAGCAAGCAGTTTAATTTGGGCACACGTTTCATCCAAAATTCAGAATGCTGCTCCCTACCATTAACTTAACTTCTCTGGGATATGTGGGACGGTAGCGTCCCACCTCGCCAACAGCCAGTGAAATTGCAGGGCACTAAATATAAAACAACTGAAATCCCAAAATTAAAATTCCTCAAACATACAAGTATTTTACACCATTTTAAAGAATAACTTCTTGTAAATCAAGCCACATTGTCCGATTTCTAAAATGCTTTACAACGAAAGCACACCAAATTATTATGTTAGGTCAGAGCCAAGTCACAGAAAAACACAGCCATTTTACACTCACAAAAGGTACAAAAGGATGAGGACATTTCAGATGTCATATCATGTCTGTATATATACAGTGTTGTGACAAAAGGATGAAGACATTTCAGATGTCATATCATGTCTGTATATATACAGTGTTGTGACAAAAGGATGAAGATATTTCAGATGTCATATCATGTCTGTATATATACAGTGTTGTGACAAAAGGATGAAGACATTTCAGATGTCATATTATGTATATCTACAGTGTTGTAACGATGTAATATTATGTATATCTACAGTGTTGTAACGATGTAATATTTTGTATATATACAGTGTTGTAACGATGTAATATTATGTATATCTACAGTGTTGTAATGATGTAATATTATGTATATATACAGTGTTGTAACAATGTAATATTATGTATATATATATATAGTGTTGTATGTAATATTATGTATATATACAGTGTTGTGATGATGTAATATTATGTATATCATGTCTGTATATATATATATATATATATATATATATTATATATATATACAGTGTTGTAACGATGTACAAATAGTTCGAATAGAAAATGGACAATAAATAAACATAAATGTAGGTTGTATTTACAATAGTTGCCCCTCTCTTGTGACAACAGGTCCCACATCTTGCTGCTGTGATGGCACACTGGTATTTCACCCAGTAGATATGGGAGTTTATCAAAATTGGTTGTTTTCTAATTATATTCTGGGTCTGTGTAATCTGAGGGAAGGATGTGTCTCTAAAATGGTCATACGTTTGACAGGAGGTTAGGAAGTGCAGCTCAGTTTCCACCTCATTTTGTGGGCTGTGTGCACATACAGTGCCTTGCGAAAGTATTCGGCCCCCTTGAACTTTGCGACCTTTTGCCACATTTCAGGCTTCAAACATAAAGATATAAAACGGTATTTTTTTGTGAAGAATTAACAACAAGTGGGACACAATCATGAAGTGGAACGACATTTATTGGATATTTCAAACTTTTTTAACAAATCAAAAACTGAAAATTAGGTTTGCAAAATTATTCAGCCCCTTTACTTTCAGTGCAGCAAACTCTCTCCAGAAGTTCAGTGAGGATCTCTGAATGATCCAATGTTGACCTAAATGACTAATGATGATAAATACAATCCACCTGTGTGTAATCAAGTCTCCGTATAAATGCACCTGCACTGTGATAGTCTCAGAGGTCGGTTGGAATTGTCGGTTGGAATATTATTGAAGATTTATGATAAAAACATCCTAAAGATTGATAATATACATCGTTTGACATGTTTCTACGAACTTTAATTTAACTTTTTTGACTATTCGTCTGGACTGGACCGCACTTTGTGCCTATGGATTACTTGACGAAACGTGCAAACAAAAAGGAGGTATTTGGAAATAAAGATTATCGAACAAAACAAAGCATTTATTGTCTAACATGGAGTCCTGGGAGTGCCATCCTGTGAAGATCATCAAGGTTAGTGATTAATTGAATCACTATTTCTGACTTTGTGACACCTCTCCTTGGTTGGAAAATGGCTGTATGTTTTTCTGTGGCTAGGCGCTGACCTAACATAATTGCATGGTGTGCTTTCGCTGTAAAGCCTATTTGAAATCGGACACAGTGGCTGGATTAACAAGAAGTGTATCTTTAAAATGTGTATAACACTTGTATGTTTGAGAATTTTAATTATGAGATTTCTGTTGTTTGAATTTGGCGCCCTGCAATTTCACTGGCTGTTGGCGAGGTGGGACGCTCACATCCCAAACCATCCCAGAGTTTAAATTCTTTAGGAACACAGCCTAATGTTGGTAACTAACATAATTATGTTGTCATCCAGAGTAACATTGAATTAGTTTCCATGCTACCACACATACAGCAGGTTTTAAAGGACCAAAGAGTTTGGTCTCCTTTGTGTTTTAATATTTGCCATGGAAAAGATATCATGATACTGGTATCATCACAGCCCTAATGGATGATATTTTCTCTGTATCTACAGACTGATTGGCTTTGAACTCTCTATGGAGGACTACGAATCACTGGCCTCCATTCTCCAATCAGCAGACTCACATCTAAGAGCTGCACCTGGACGACATCGGGAGCGTGATCCTGAAGGTGACGATGATCCTGATGGTGACGATGAGGCCAGACTGACTGTTCTCGTTGCTGCGCTGACTGTTGTCCTCGCTGCACTGAAACATCCACACTGTAAACTGGAGACACTGAGGTCAGTAGTATTGAGGAGGTCTTCTCATGATGAAAACTATAAAATATGAATCATTGTTGGTAGGGTAGAATTATCACTCCTTGAACATTATGTTTTTGTCACTCACAGAACTTCCGACACACACAGCAGACTTATCTGAGGAAGATTTTGACCTCACTGTGCTGAATTTGTTATAATGCTGGTATGTGTCCCTGACCTGCATTACATCACACTTTGTCTGAGTGATATTGTCTCTGTTTCTACAGACTGGGTGGCTATAAACTCTCTGAAGAGCACTGTAGGTTACTGCCTTCTGCTCTCCAATCAGCAGACTCACATCTGAGAGAACTGGACCTGAGAGACACTAAGCTGTCTGATGGTGGTGGGAGGAACTCTTTACTTCTCTGAAACATCAGAACTGTAAACTGCACAAACTGCGGTTAGTACTGTGGGAGGGTTGATCACATGACAATAGCCTAAACAGGTAGTCATTGTTGGACAGTTTGTTGGAGTACAATTATCTGTAATAATGAACTGTGAACAGACATTATTTATTCATTTAGAATGTATTTAATGACCACAGGCCTACAGACAGACACATACCTACAGATACGACTACATTTACATTACATTTAAGTCATTTAGCAGACGCTCTTATCCAGAGCGACTTACAAATTGGTGCATTCACCTTATGACCTCCAGTGGAACAGCCACTTTACAATAGTGCATCTAAATCTTTTAAGGGGGGGGTGAGAAGGATTACTTTATCTATCCTAGGTATTCCTTAAAGAGGTGGGGTTTCAGGTGTCTCCGGAAGGTGGTGATTGACTCCGCTGTCCTGGCGTCGTGAGGGAGTTTGTTCCACCATTGGGGGGCCAGAGCAGCGAACAGTTTTGACTGGGCTGAGCGGGAACTGTACTTCCTCAGTGGTAGGGAGGCGAGCAGGCCAGAGGTGGATGAACGCAGTGCCCTTGTTTGGGTGTAGGGCCTGATCAGAGCCTGGAGGTACTGAGGTGCCGTTCCCCTCACAGCTCCGTAGGCAAGCACCATGGTCTTGTAGCGGATGCGAGCTTCAACTGGAAGCCAGTGGAGAGAGCGGAGGAGCGGGGTGACGTGAGAGAACTTGGGAAGGTTGAACACCAGACGGGCTGCGGCGTTCTGGATGAGTTGTAGGGGTTTAATGGCACAGGCAGGGAGCCCAGCCAACAGCGAGTTGCAGTAATCCAGACGGGAGATGACAAGTGCCTGGATTAGGACCTGCGCCGCTTCCTGTGTGAGGCAGGGTCGTACTCTGCGGATGTTGTAGAGCATGAACCTACAGGAACGGGCCACGTGCATGAACCTACAGACATGACTACATACCTACAGATACGACTACATACCTACAGACATGACTACATACCTACAGACATCACTACATACATACAGACATGACTACATACCTACAGACACGACTACATACCTACAGACATGACTACATACCTACAGACATGACTACCATACCTACAGACATGATTACATACCTACAGATACGACTACATACCTACAGACATGATTACATACCTACAGACATCACTACATACCAACAGACATGACTACATACCTACAGACATGATTACATACCTACAGACATCACTACATACCTACAGACATGACTACATACCTACAGACATGACTACCATACCTACAGACATGATGACATACCTACAGACATCACTACATACCTACAGACATGACTACATACCTACAGACATGACTACATACCTACAGACATCACTACATACCTACAGACATGACTACACACCTACAGACATCACTACATACCTACAGACATGACTACAATACCTACAGACATGACTACATACCTACAGACATCACCACATACCTACATACATGTCTACATACCTACATACATGTCTACATGTCTACATACCTACATACATGTCTACATGTCTACATACCAGATGTACCTCACTAAGAGTTGATGTACTAAATGTTTACCATCTGAAAGGACAGGTTCTGAATAATGCTGTTACGTGTCTCTGACCAACACTACATCATATTATGTATGAGTGATATTATCCCTGTTTCTACAGACTGTCTAGCTTTAGACTCTCTGAAGAGGACTGGGGATCACTGGCCTCCGTTCTCCAATCAGCAGACTCACCTCTGAGAGAACTGGACCTGGACCTGAGGAACAGTGGACTGTCTGACGGTGGTGGGAGGGAACTCTTCACTGCTCTGAACCATCCACACTGTAAACTACAGACACTGAGGTCAGTATTTACACTATAAACTACAGACACTGAGGTCAATATCTACACTATAAACTACAGACACTGAGGTCAATATCTACACTGTAAACTACAGACACTGAGTTCAATATCAAACAACACTGAGGCCAGTATCTACACTGTAAACTACAGACACTGAGTTCAATATCTACACTGTAAACAAAGACTACAGTATCTACACTGTAAACTACAGACTGAGTTCAATATCTACACTGTAAGCTACAGACACTGAGGTCAGTATCTACACTGTAAACTACAGACACTGAGGTCAGTGTCTACACTCCCTAAACTACAGACACTGAGGTCAGTATCTACACTGTAAACTACAGACACTGAGGTCAATATCTACACTATAAACTACAGACACTGAGGTCAATATCTACACTATAAACTACAGACACTGAGGTCAGTATCTACACTATAAACTACAGACACTGAGGTCAATATCTACACTGTAAACTACAGACACTGAGGTCAATATCTACACTATAAACTACAGACACTGAGGTCAGTAATTTGGGAGGGTTTGTCACATGACCAGAACTCATTGATTGTTGGACAGTTTGTAAGGGTCAAATTGTCAAGGAGAGTATATTCAGATACATTTATTCTTGATAATAATTGCTTTTACTTGGAAGCCTGGTCCAAAGATTCATATCTACTACAGGTATGACTGCATATTAACACTAGCAGACTTAAACTTGTGTTGTTCACCACCCATAGAGACTTTCTTTGCCAAGAATGTCTGATTTAATGGAATTGTTTGTTTTGTCTTTAATGTTTTCTCTAATGTTATTTTCAAAGTTGTTTACTTGTTACTCATCATGTTGCAATATATTATCCTTTTAGGCTGAATGGATGTTCCCTGACAGAGAAAGGGTGTGAAGCATTGGCTTCATCTCTCAGCTCAAACTCCTCTCACCTGAGAGAACTGGATCTGAGTCACAATGACCTGCAGGATTCAGGAGTGAAGGTGCTCTCTGATGGACTGGGGAATCCACACTGTCAACTACAGAAACTGAAGTTAGTGCTTAGAAACATACCTGCTCAATAAAAATATGATTTGACAAATCACTACATCATTACAGTAGCCAGTAAGTCAGCTCAACCAATAAGGTAAATACTGGGTTAACTGGGGAATCCACATTGTAAACTACAGAAACTGAGGTTAGTACTTAGAAACAGTATTGGTTTCATTGGAAATATGTATATACTGTGTATCAGCTATCACCACTAGAGGGCAGCAGTCCTGTTGTAAAATCATGATGAACTCTCTCTGCAGGCTGTCATTCTGTAGAGTCGCAGAGAAAGGCTGTGCTTCTCTGGCTTCAGCTCTGGGGTCAAACCCCTCCCATCTGAGAGAACTGGACCTGAGCTTCAATCACCCAGGAGACTCTGGAGTGAAGCTGCTCTCTGCTAGACTAGAGGATCCACACTGTAGACTGGAGAAACTCAAGTTAGTACAGTTACTGTGAAAATGATATTGTTTTATACATACACAGACTGTGTTTCACTCACTCTGTCCATTCCTCTGTCTCTCCCACAGTGTGGACCATACAGAAGAGATCTGGGTTAAACCACAGCTGATGACGAAATGTAAGGGTGTTAGTTATAAGGAATCAGTTTATTGACCAATACATTTGACAAACAGGCGTATAATTAAACACACACACAAATTCTAACCAATTCCCTCTCCTCTAACTTGTCCTCTTGTCTGCAGATGCCTGTGATCTCACACTGGACCCCAACACAGCACACAGAAACCTCTCTCTGTCTGAGGGGAACAGAAGGGTGGAGAGGGTTAAAGAGGAGCAGCCGTATCCTGATCATCCAGAGAGATTTGATCACTATACCCAGGTGTTGTGTAGAGAGGGTCTGACTGGGCGCTGTTACTGGGAGGTAGAGTGCAGTGGGCTGGCTGACATTGGAGTGACATATAAAGGCATCAGTAGAAAAGGAGATGGTTCTGCCAGTGAATTTGGATACAATAAGAAGTCCTGGCGTCTGATCTGCCGTGGGAATCATTATGGTGCCCTCCACAATAGTCAATATACTACAATACATGCTCCACACCTCATCAACCCTCCTCAACCCCAGAGAGACCAGTCCTCCTCCCCTCACGCCTCATCAACCCTCCTCAACCCCAGAGACCGGTCCTCTCCTCCTCCTCCGCCCTCATCAACCCTCCTCCAACCCAGAAGACCAGTCTCCTCCCCTCACGCCTCATCAACCCTCCTCAACTCCAGAGACCAGTCCTCCTCCTCA
>NW_027040310.1:187692-190192 GCF_034236695.1 Oncorhynchus nerka | reverse complement strand
CGGCCTGGGAACAGTGGGTTAACTGCCTGTTCAGGGGCAGAATGACAGATTTGTACTTTGTCAGCTCAGGGGTTTGAACTTGCAACCTTCTAACCACTAGGCTACCCTGCCGCCCCATGATCAAATACAAATCTTAGAATCAACTACTAAACACTACCAGAACCCACTGGATGATCCAATTACATGGATTGAACTACAAGACAACATTCAAACCCTCCAACCCTAAAAGGCCTGTGGTGTTGATGGTAATCCTCAATGAAATGATCAAATACAATACACAGACCACAAATTCCAATTGGCTATACTTAAACTCTTTAGCATCATCCTCAGCTCTGGCATATTCCCCAATATTTGGAACCAAGGACTGATCACCCCAATCCACAAAGGTGGAGACAAATTTGACCTCAATAACTACCATTGTTAGGATATTGTGTCTAGATGAAGGTGAAGGAGTGAAACACAAGAGAGCAGAGATGTCCGTGTAGCGTTTTTTTAACAGGCCACAAACATAAAGGTCAGGTACAATACCAAAATAAACTCCACAAAAGAGAAACCAGTTACTCACAGAAGGAGGAAAAAACAACGCTGCTAGAACTTATACACACTCGGCATAATACATGAAAATACACAACCTCAACAAGCAACATAACACGAACAATCCCGCGCAAACCTAAGCAGGCAACAGGGGTAATTATACACACAGAAATTCAAGCAAATAAAACCAGGTGTGAAAGAACCAAAGACAAAACTAAGGGAAAAAGAATAAGGATGGTTGATGGCTAGTAGGCCGGCGAATGAGCACCGAGCACGAACACCCCGAACAGGGAGAGAACCACCTTCCACCTTCGGTGGAAGTCGTGACAACCGTGGCATTTGCATCAATAGCAACCTTGGGAAAATCCCTTCAATATCATTAACAACAGACTCGTAGGTCAAACAAAAAACTATACACCTCAGTGGCCTAATCATCATCAGCGCCACAGGTAACTTCCACAAATACCACAGTGTACCATACCCTCGGCTAAAGCCTCGGACCAGGTAAACAAATCAGTGTGCCGCCTAAACATCAACAGGTAACTTCCACAAATACCACAGTGTGCCACGTACCTCGGCCTAATCATGGCACAAATACCACAGTGTTCCAACCTCGGCCTAATCATCAGCGACTTCCACAAATACCAGTGTAACTTCGGCACTAAAATACCACAGTGTTGCCATACCACAGTGTGCCGTACCTCGGCCTAATCATCAGCACCACAGGTAACTTCCACAAATACAGTGTTCCATACGTGCCTCGGCCTAAACAACTCGTAGATATACATAAATCATCAGCACCACTGTATATATACATAAAATATCGTTACAACACTGTAGATATATATAATTCCATCGTACCTCTGTAGATATACATAATATTCATCATCACAACACTGTATATATACAGGTACATCGTTACAACACTGTATATATACAAATACATGTTTACAACAGTGATATACATAATATTACATCGTTACAACACTGTATATATATATAATATTACATCATCACAACACTGTATATATATATAATATTACACTCGTTACAACACTGTAGATATACATAATATTACATCATCACAACACTGTATCACAACACTGTATATATATAATATTACATCGTTACAACACTGTATATATATATAATATTACATCATCACAACACTGTATATATACATAATATTACATCATCACAACACTGTATATATATATAATATTACATCGTTACAACACTGTATATATATATAATATTACATCATCACAACACTGTATATATATATAATATTACATCATCACAACACTGTATATATATATAATATTACATCGTTACAACACTGTATATATATATAATATTACATCATCACAACACTGTATATATATATAATATTACATCGTTACAACACTGTATATATATATAATATTACATCATCACAACACTGTATATATATATAATATTACATCGTTACAACACTGTATATATACATAATATTATCATCACAACACTGTATATATATATAATATTACATCGTTACAACACTGTATATATATATAATATTACATCATCACAACACTGTATATATATATAATATTACATCGTTACAACACTGTATATATATATAATATTACATTTGAAATGTCTCTATTCTTTTGTAACTTCTGTGAGTGTAATGTTTACTGTTCATTTCTTATTGTTTGTTTCCCTTTTGTTTATTATCTATTTCACTTGCTTTGGCAAAGTTAACAAATGTTTCACATGTCAATACATTGAATTGAGAGAGAGAGTGTGAGAGTGAGAGAAAAGATTCTTTTTGTAAGTGAGTGAGTGACTGTTCATTTCTTATTGTTTGTTTCCTTTTGTTTATTATCTATTTCAGAGACAAAGACATGTCAATACATTGAATTGACAGACAGACAGACAGACAGACAGACAGACAGACAGACAGACAGACGAACAGACAGAC
>NW_027040310.1:175192-182692 GCF_034236695.1 Oncorhynchus nerka | reverse complement strand
ACCATCACTCATTCATATATCTTTATGTACATACAGTGCCTTGCGAAAGTATTCGGCCCCCTTGAACATTGCGATAGTTTTGCCACATTTCAGGCTTCAAACATAAAGATATAAAACTGTATTTTTTTGTGAAGAATCAACAACAAATGGGACAAAATCATGAAGTGCAACGACATTTATTGATATTTCAAATGTTTTTAACAAATCAAAAACTGAAAAATTGGGTTTGTCAAAATTATTATTCGTTGGTTTTTTTTCTGACAAGTGAAGCACTTAGATATGATCATTTTCACGTTTTCATACATTCTTATACTGTTTGGGGATTGTGGTGCTGTATACTAAGACATGTAATATTACAGCGTGTATACTAAGACATATAATATTACAACTGTATACTAAGACATGTAATATTGCTGTATGTGTAAGACATGTAATATTGTGTTATACTAAGACATATAATATTACAGCTGTATACTAAGACATATAATATTACAGCTGTATACTAAGTTATAATATTACAGCTGTATACTAAACTGACATGTAATATTACAGCTGTATACTAAGACATGTAATATTACAGCTGTATACTAAGACATATAATATTACAGCTGTATACAAGACATGTTAATATTACAGCTGTTTAAGACATATAATATTACAGCCCATACTAAGACATATATATTACAGCTGTATACTAAGACATATAATATTACAGCTGTATACTAAGACTTTGTTTAATATTACAGCTGTATATAAGACATATAATATTACAGCTGTATACTAAGACATGTAATATTACAGCTGTATACTAAGACTGTATACTAAGACATGTAACTATTACAGCTGTATACTAAGACATATAATATTACAGCTGTATACTAAGAATCATATAACAAGTGGGACAAAAGCTGAATGCAAGACATTTAATACAACTTTTTTACAAATAAAACTGTAATACTGTATACTAAGACATATAATATTACAAGTGAAGCTGATATGATCATTTATAATTCTTATACTGTTTAATTTACAGCTGTATACTAAGACATGTAATATTACAGCTGTATACTAAGACATGTAATATTACAACTGTATACTAAGACATGTAATATTACAGCTGTATACTAAGACATTAATATTACAGCTGTATACTAAGACATGTAATATTACAGCTGTATACTAAGGCATTTGTGAAGGTTCTATATCAATATAGATTGGGAAAGAGGCAGTGCGTTTTGGACAACTAAATAAAGTAAATAAAACCACATTTAAAAAATCTCCCATCCAGGACCAGAGTCTACGTAGACCAGTGCGCCATAGCCAATCAGAGCTACAGGAGGCCTTTATGCAAACAAGCCATTTGCCACAAGGGCCTGCCGTCATTACCTTTGAACTGGATCAGTGTGTTTACAGGCAGTTGGACCTGCCTTCATTACCTTTGAACTGGACTGTGTGTTTTACAGACAGTTGGACCTGCCTTCATTACCTTTGAACTGGACTGTGTGTTTACAGACAGTTGGACCTGCCTTCATTACCTTTGAACTGGACTGTGTGTTTACAGGCAGTTGGACCTGCCTTCATTACCTTTGAACTGGACTGTGTGTTTACAGGCAGTTGGACCTGCCTTCATTACCTTCATTACCTTTGAACTGGACTGTGTGTTTACAGACAGTTGGACCTGCCGTCATTACCTTTGAACTGGACTGCGTGTTTACAGGCAGTTGAACCTGCCTTCATTACCTTTGAACTGGACTGTGTGTTTACAGGCAGTTGGACCTGCCTTCATTACCTTTGAACTGGACTGTGTGTTTACAGGCAGTTGGACCTGCCTTCATTACCTTTGAACTGGACTGTGTGTTTACAGACAGTTGGACCTGCCTTCATTACCTTTGAACTGGACTGTGTGTTTACAGGCAGTTGGACCTGCCTTCATTACCTTTGAACTGGACTGTGTGTTTACAGACAGTTGGACCTGCCTTCATTACCTTTGAACTGGACTGCGTGTTTACAGGCAGTTGGACCTGCCTTCAGTACCTTTGAACTGGACTGTGTGTTTACAGGCAGTTGGACCTGCCTTCATTACCTTTGAACTGGACTGTGTGTTTACAGGCAGTTGGACCTGCCGTCAGTACCTTTGAACTGGACTGTGTGTTTACAGGCAGTTGGACCTGCCTTCATTACCTTTGAACTGGACTGTGTGTTTACAGGCAGTTGGACCTGCCGTCATTACCTTTGAACTGGACTGTGTGTTTACAGGCAGTTGGACCTGCCGTCATTACCTTTGATCTGGACTGTGTGTTTACAGACAGTTGGACCTGCCGTCAGTACCTTTGAACTGGACTGTGTGTTTACAGACAGTTGGACCTGCCGTCAGTACCTTTGATCTGGACTGTGTTTACAGGCAGTTGGACCTGCCTTCATACCTTTGAACTGGACTGTGTGTTTACAGGCAGTTGGACCTGCCTTCATTACCTTTGAACTGGACTGTGTTTACAGGCAGTTGGACCTGCCTTCATTACCTTTGAACTGGACTGTGTGTTTACAGGCAGTTGGACCTGCCTTCATTACCTTTGAACTGGACTGTGTGTTTACAGGCAGTTGGACCTGCCTTCATTACCTTTGAACTGGACTGTGTGTTTACAGGCAGTTGGACCTGCCTTCATTACCTTTGAACTGGACTGTGTGTTTACAGGCAGTTGGACCTGCCTTCATTACCTTTGAACTGGACTGTGTGTGTCACGTTCTGACCTTAATTTCCTTTGTTTTGTATTTATTTAGTATGGTCAGGGCGTGAGTTGGGTGGGTTGTCTATGTTTGTTTTTCTAGGTTTTGGGAATTTCAATGTTTCGGCCTAGTATGGTTCTCAATCAGAGGCAGGTGTCATTAGTTGTCTCTGATTGAGAATCATACTTAGGTAGCCTGGGTTTCACTGTGTGTTTGTGGGTGATTGTTTCCGTGTCTGTGTTTGTTCGCCACACGGTACTGTTTCGGTTTTGTTCACGTTTATTGTTTTGTATTCATTGAGTGTTCAGTTCATGTTTTTAAATAAACAACCATGGACACTTACCACGCCGCATCTTGGTCCGATCCTTGCTACACCTCCTCTTCAGACGAAGAGGAGGAAAACCCTTACAGAATCACACACCCCCCAAGGACCGAGCGGCGTGGGTAAAAAACCGCAGCGACGACAGCAGCAGCAGCAGCAACAGCGGCCAGCATCACAGGACTCCTGGACATGGGAGCAGATACTGAACAGAGAGGGACCCTGGGCACAGGCTGGGGAAAATCGCCGTCCTAAAGCAGAGCTGAGGCAGCGAAAGCTGAGCGGCGTGGTAAAACCGCAGCGACGACAGCAGCAGCAGCAGCAACAACAGCGGCCAGCATCAGAGCAGAGTCTGGACTACACGACTTGGGAGGAGATAGACAGGTGGGCGGTCGACCCAGGGAGAGTGCCGGAGCCCGCCTGGGATTCGATGGAGCAGTGCAAGAAAGGCTACAGGAGAATGAGGTTGGCGGCCAGCACGGCAGTGCGACAGGTACGCAGAGGCAGCCCCAAATTATTTTTTGGGGGCACCGAGGTGTGGTACTAAGCCAGGTAGCAGACCTGAGCTCACTCCTCGTGCTTATGATAAGCAGCGCATTACTGGTCAGGCACCGTGTTATGCGGTTAAGCGCACGGTGTCGCCAGTGCGTGCCCATAGCCCGGTGCGCTATAGGGCAGCCCCGAGAGTGCCATGCGAGTGTGGGCATTGAGCCAGGGCGTATGGTGCCTGCTCAGCGGGTCTGGTCGCCGGTACGCAGTTTTGGTCCAGGTTATCCTGCGCCGGCTCTGCGTGCTGTGTCTCCGGGGCGCTGGGAGGGTGCAGTGCGTCCTCTGCCTGCGCTCCGCCGGCCGGGCAAATGTGGGAGTGGAGCCAAAGGGGAGAGGTGCGTGTAGTAAGCACTAGATCTCCCGTGCTTACCCACAGCCCGGTTCAACCTGTGCCTGCACTCTGGAGGTCCGGGCTAGAGTAGTTGTCCAGCCTGGGGAAGTGGTGCCAAGGTTGCGCACCAGAGCTCCAGTGCTCCCCCACAGCCCAGTCTTTCAGGCTCCTCCTAACACCAAGCCTCCTGAAGGTCTCCCCAGCCTGGTGGTTCCTGTGGGCAGCCCCACGCACCAGGCTGTCTCTCTGTCTCTCCCTGCAGGTGGTCCCGCCTGTCCGGCGCCGCTGCCGGAGCCTCCCGCCTGTCCGGCGCCGCTTCCGAGCGTCCCGCCTGTCCGGCGCCGCTGCCGGAGCCTCCCGCCTGTCCGGCGCCGCTGCCGAGCGTCCCGCCTGTCCGGCGCCGCTGCCGGAGCCTCCCCGCCTGTCCGGCGCCGCTGCCGGAGCCTCCCGCCTGTCCGGCGCCACAGCGTCCGGCGCCGCAGCCGGAGCCCCTCAGCCCAGAGTCGCCGGAGCCCCTCAGCCCAGAGTCGCCGGAGCCCCTCAGCCCAGAGGCGCCGGAGCCCCTCAGCCCAGAGGCGCCGGAGCCCCTCAGCCCAGAGGCGCCAGAGCCCCTGCCCCTCTGTCCCGAGCCCCTGCCCCTCTGTCCCGAGCCCCTGCCCCTCTGTCCCGAGCCCCTGCCCTCTGTCCCGAGCTCCTGTCCCTCTGTCCCGAGCTCCTGTCCCTCTGTCCCGAGCTCCTGCCCCTCTGTCCAGAGCTTCTGCCCCTCTGTCCCGAGCTGCCCCTCTGTCCAGTGGGGTCATTGAGAGGGGTGGCCATGGTGAGAAAGCCACGGAGGCGGACAATAAGGCGGACTAAGACAATGTTGAAGTGGGTCCGCGTCCCGCGCCAGAACCGCCACCGCGGACAGACGCCCACCCAGACCCTCCCCTATAGGTCAAGATTTTGCGGCCGGAGTCCGCACCTTTGGGTACTGTCACGTTCTGACCTTAATTTCCTTTGTTTTGTATTTATTTAGTATGGTCAGGGCGTGAGTTGGTTGGGTTGTCTATGTTTGTTTTTCTAGGTTTTGGGAATTTCAATGTTTCGGCCTAGTATGGTTCTCAATCAGAGGCAGGTGTCATTAGTTGTCTCTGATTGAGAATCATACTTAGGTAGCCTGGGTTTCACTGTGTGTTTGTGGGTGATTGTTTCCGTGTCTGTGTTTGTTCGCCACACGGTACTGTTTCGGTTTTGTTCACGTTTATTGTTTTGTATTCATTGAGTGTTCAGTTCATGTTTTTAAATAAACAACCATGGACACTTACCACGCCGCATCTTGGTCCGATTCTACACACCTCCTCTTCAGACGAAGAGGAGGAAACCCTACAGTGTGTTTACAGACAGTTGGACCTGCCTTCATTACCTTTGAACTGGACTGTGTGTTTACAGGCAGTTGGACCTGCCTTCATTACCTTTGAACTGGACTGTGTGTTTACAGGCAGTTGGACCTGCCTTCATTACCTTGAACTGGACTGTGTGTTTACAGACAGTTGGACTGCCGTCATTACCTTTGAACTGGATCGTGTTTACAGGCAGTTGGACCTGCCTTCATTACCTTTGAACTGGACTGTGTGTTTACAGGCAGTTGGACCTGCCTTCATTACCTTTGAACTGGACTGTGTTTACAGGCAGTTGGACCTGCCTTCATTACCTTTGAACTGGACTGTGTGTTTACAGGCAGTTGACCTGCCTTCATTACCTTTGAACTGGACTGTGTGTTTACAGGCAGTAGCAACAGCGTGATTTTAGATCATTAGAACTAATTTGGCAAAAGCAACAAAATACCCCTGAATGGATTTCTGCAAATGTATAAATACCACCAAAGTCTTTCTACATTTGGGAGCTTTACAGTCCCATTGCTCAAACAGCCATAGAAAAAGGTAGGCTAACAACAAGATCAACAATTAATGCTAACCAGAGCAAGATTAGCTCAAATATAATGAAGGAACATTAGAAAAATCCTCTCAAACTTTATCAGCTAGTTTGCTGTCAAAATTGCACTGATAAAACAATGGGGAATAGTAAGTAGCCTGCTCGCCCTTGCAGCTTGCTGCCAATGCATGCTTGTCCCAACCAAGCACCTAAGCTAACTGGTTAAAGTTGGCTAGCTTGCTAGCTTTCAGCTACTTCCAGACGCAAATGAGAGAACTCCTCACTCTGATAATTTCACTCGCCCTAGCCAGAGCTGGTTAGGTTGTTTACATGTTATCTAGTGTTCATGACTAACTATATATTTGTTTACCTATGTTTACTGACACCGTCATATCAAATCAAATCAAATCAAATTTTATTTGTCACATACACATGGTTGGGGCAGATGTTAATGCGAGTGTAGCGAAATGCTTGTGCTTCTAGTTCCGACAATGCAGTGATAACCAACAAGTAATCTAACTAACAATTCCAAAACTACTGTCTTATACACAGTGTAAGGGGATAAGGAATATGTACATAAGGATATATGAATGAGTGATGGTACAGAGCAGCATACAGTAGATGGTATCGAGTACAGTATATACATATGAGATGAGTATGTAGACAAAGTAAACAAAGTGGCATAGTTAAAGTGGCTAGTGACATAAGAATGCAGTCGATGATCTAGAGTACAGTATATACATATGCATATGAGATGAATAGTGTAGGGTAAGTAACATTATATAAGGTAGCATTGTTTAAAGTGGCTAGTGATATATTTACATCATTTCCCATCAATTCCCATTATTAAAGTGGCTGGAGTTGGGTCAGTGTCAATGACAGTGTGTTGGCAGCAGCCACTCAATGTTAGTGATTGCTGTTTAACAGTCTGATGGCCTTGAGATAGAAGCTGTTTTTCAGTCTCTCGGTCCCAGCTTTGATGCACCTGTACTGACCTCGCCTTCTGGATGATAGCGGGGTGAACAGGCAGTGGTTTGGGTGGTTGATGTCCTTGATGATCTTTATGGCCTTCCTGTAACATCGGGTGGTGTAGGTGTCCTGGAGGGCAGGTAGTTTGCCCCGGTGATGCGTTGTGCAGACCTCACTACCCTCTGGAGAGCCTTACGGTTGAGGCGGAGCAGTTGCCGTACCAGGCGGTGATACAGCCCGCCAGGATGCTCTCGATTGTGCATCTGTAGAAGTTTGTGAGTGCTTTTGGTGACAAGCCGAATTTCTTCAGCCTCCTGAGGTTGAAGAGGCGCTGCTGCGCCTTCTTCACGACGCTGTCAGTGTGAGTGGACCAATTCAGTTTGTCTGTGATGTGTATGCCGAGGAACTTAAAACTTGCTACCCTCTCCACTACTGATCCATCGATGTGGATAGGGGGTGTTCCCTCTGCTGTTTCCTGAAGTCCACAATCATCTCCTTAGTTTTGTTGACGTTGAGTGTGAGGTTATTTTCCTGACACCACACTCCGAGGGCCCTCACCTCCTCCCTGTAGGCCGTCTCGTCGTTGTTGGTAATCAAGCCTACCACTGTTGTGTCGTCCGCAAACTTGATGATTGAGTTGGAGGCGTGCATGGCCACGCAGTCGTGGGTGAACAGGGAGTACAGGAGAGGGCTCAGA
>NW_027040310.1:132582-174692 GCF_034236695.1 Oncorhynchus nerka | reverse complement strand
AGGGTGGGAGGCTTCGGCGGCTCAGATACAGTAACGGATGGAGGAGAGACCAGAGAGGGTGGGAGGCTTCGGCGGCTCAGATACAGTAACGGATGGAGGGAGAGACCAGAGAGGGTGGGAGGCTTCGAGCGCTCAGATACAGTAACGGATGGAGGAGAGACCAGAGAGGTGGGAGCCCCGGCGGCTCAGATACAGTAACGGATGGAGAGAGACCAGAAGGGTGGGAGGCTTCAACGGCTCAGATACAATAACGGATGGAGGAGAGACCAGAGAAGGTGGGAGGCTTCGGCAGCTCCGATACAGTAACGGATGGAGGAGAGACCAGAGAAGGTGGGAGGCTTCGGCTCAGATGCAGTAACGGATGGAGGAGAGACCAGAGAGGGTGGAGGCTTCGGCGGCTCAGATACAGTAACGGATGGAAGGAGAGACCAGAGAGGTGGGAGGCTTCGAGCGGCTCAGATACAGTAACGGATGGAGGAGAGACCAAGGGTGGGAGGCTTCGGCGGCTCAGATACAGTAACGGATGGAGGAAGACCAGAAGGTGGGGAGGCTTCGGCTCAGATGCAGTAACGGATGGAGGAGGGCCAGAGAGGGTGGGAGGCTTCGGCGGCTCAGATACAGTAACGGATGGAGGAGAGACCAGAGAGGGTGGGAGGCTTCGGCGGCTCAGATACAGTAACGGATGGAGGAGAGACCAGAGAGGGTGGGAGGCTTCGGCGGCTCAGATACAGTAACGGATGGAGGAGAGACCAGAGAGGGTGGGGAGGCTTCGGCGGCTCAGATACAGTAACGGATGGAGGAGAGACCAGAAGACTCGGCCTCTGAACTCCGACTCGTTGTAATGGGGAGAACAGTTGAAAGATTCTGTCAGCTGAATGAGCGACACCGGTTGAGCATTACTACAGAATTTCCTTCCAGTTGCCGTGAGAAAATTGCCCAGATGCGGGGACCGTGCGAGGGGTTTATACTACTATCTGTGCCACATGTGGCAACGCTGTTTCATCCTTTCCTACACTTAATTACCTTGCCTAACAATGGCGTCTGAAGCTGGCCTTGCAGCACAGCTATCCTCACCATAAGACGATCGTTCTACTGTATATAATGAGTACAGCAACTGCAATTAGAAGGCATAATGTTAATGCTACTACTTAGTTTCGGCTTGCGGAGGTCCTGTAGAACCATGTCCAGATAAAGTGTCCGGGGAGAAAAAGTTGAGGGGAAGAAAAAAAAGGATATCAAAAACGATTTTAAAAAATAAAAAGGAAAAACTGTAAAGTTGGCAGGTAGTAAAGTCACGTTAGCAACAAACCGCAAGCAGCACGTAAACAAGTCCACAAGTTGTGGCCGGAAATGACAACACAAGTTCTTCAAGTGTGATGCATTGTTTGGACACATGAAGCCATTTGTGACGAATCTAGGGTTTTCTATGAAAATGGTGCTATAGTCACTTCCTGTTTCTGTGACAGTAAGATGGAAAGTTGAAGTCATGACATTGCATTAACAGTCACTTCACAGCAACAAGTTTATTTGGGGATTTTCATTTCCTGTCAATGCTAAACTCATAAATACAAGTCAAATGACACGTTTGTATCCTTCATGAATTGTATTTTGCTATTGTAAAAACATCTGCAATTGTATTTAGTAGTTTTTCTATATATTATATAATACAAATCAATATACTGGGATATATTTTCTGTGTTCACTCACAGATCTCATAGAGACAAAGAGATGGGGAGCAACTGCTCCAAAAGGAGGAGAGAAGAGGGAGACACTGAAGGAAGGAGAGAAGAGGGAGACACTGAAGGAAGGAGAGAAGAGGGGACACTGAAGGAAGGCGAGAGGAGGGGACACTGAAGGAAGGCGAGAGGAGGGGACACTGAAGGGAGGCGAGAGGAAGGAGACACTGAAGGAAGGAGAGAAGAGGGGGACACTAAAGGAAGGCGAGAGGAGGGGGACACTGAATGGAGGCGAGAAGAGAGGGACAGCAAATGGAGGACAGAAGAGGAGGACAGTAAAGGGAGGAGAGAAGAGGGAGACACTGAAGGGAGGAGAGAAGACCGTGACAATGTCAACAGTGAAGCAACGTCCTTTGACCAAATGTGAGACAGAGTTTCCTGAAATGCTTCAAGTCAGTGTGGTCTCCATGTTGTAGTACCATGTTGATGACACAGGGGGTGCTGTTACCGGTGCAAAGGGAGGTCTCCATGTTGTAGTACCATGTCGATGACACAGGGGTGCTGTTATCAGTGCAAAGGGAGATCTCCATGTTGTAGTACCAGATTGAGACCAAAGGGGTGCTGTTACCGGTGCAAAGGAGGTCTCCATGTTGTAGTACCATGTTGATGACACAGGGGTGCTGTTATCAGTGCAAATGGAGGTCTCAATGTTGTAGTACCAGATTGAGACCAAAGGGGGTGCTGTTACCGGTGCAAAGGGAGGTCTCCATGTTGTAGTACCAGATTGAGACCAAAAGGTGCTGTTACCGGTGCAAAGGATGTCTCCATGTTGTAGTACCAGATTAGACCAAAGGGGGTGCTGTTACCGGTGCAAAGGAGGTCTCCATGTTGTAGTATCAGATTGAGGCCAAAGGGGGTGCTGTTGCGGTGCAAAGGGAGGTCTCCATGTTGTAGTACCAGATTGAGACCAAAGGGGTGCTGTTACCGGTGCAAGGGAGGTCTCCATGTTGTAGTACCAGATTGAGGACAAAGGGGTGCTGTTACCGGTGCTTGTAGATACTATACATGTAATATGTATCCATGTTTGTTATTCTTCCCAGACCCCCCACTCTCTTGATTCGCTTCCAGACAGAGAAGAGACGTGAAGAAAGAACCAGTAGCTGTTAATCTTGAGGTGAAACACTAGAAATGGTCTCATTATGAAGTAATGTATCTGAGGTGAAACACCAGAAATGGTCTCATTATGTAGTAATGTATCTGAGGTGAAACACCAGACATATTCTCATTATGTAGTAATGTATCTGAGGTGAAACACCAGAAATGGTCTCATTATGTAGTAATGTATCTGAGGTGAAACACCAGACATATTCTCATTATGTAGTAATGTATCTGGTGAAACACCAGACATGGTCTCATTATGTAGTAATGTATCTGAGGTGAAACATATTCTCATTATGCTAGTAATGTATCTGATGAAACACCAGACATGGTCTCATTATGTAGTAATGTATCTGAGGTGAAACACCAGACATGGTCTCATTAATGTATCTGAGGTAATGGTTATTTTTAATGAATATAGCTCTGTCCTTCTACTATTTCTATATATTCTATTTTAAATTGGTCTCGTATGTAAAATAAATACTGTACAGTTACCTATATATTTATCATGTTTTGATGTGTTTCTGACCTGGTTTGTTTGTAACACATGCATGTTTTTCTATGGTGTGTGTGTGTGTGTGTGTGTGTGTGTGTGTGTGTGTGTGTGTGCATAATACACCTGTCCTTCTCTACTCCAGATGCTACATTTGTGGATGATAACAGGGCGGACCTCATTCAGAGGTTACACGGTGATGCCCATAGCAGATAAACTGTTCCAGTGGCGTATGATCCACAAAGGCGTACAATACAGATTATGTACCCGGACCAGACAGGATCAGATAAGGGAGGCTGTCTGGTCTTAAACACAGAAAGAGTCAAATCAGCCTTCTATAGGCTCCTTCAAGAGGAAGAGCCTCATTTGGTCCAGGAGCCAGGTAGGTTCTCTCTCTCTCTCTCTCTCTCTCTCTACTGTCTCTCTGTCTCTCTCTCTCTCTCTCTCTCTCTCTCTCTCTCTGTGTCTCTCTCTGTCTCTCTCTCTCTCTCTCTCTCTCTCTCTCTCTCTCTGTGTGTCTCTCTCTCTCTCTGTCTCTCTCTGTCTCTCTCTGTCTATCTTTCTCTCTCTCTCTAACTCTCTCACTCTCTCTACATCAGTGTCCTCCTAAACCACATATGATACCACTGACTGAAGTCTGTTGGAATTACAGTAGAATATATTCTTCTTTCCTTCCAGGTGGGCCTGTCTATATGGAGGTGGATTGCTATGGACAGACTATGTGCATTGGGCAGAGCAGCGGTATGTCTGACAAGGCTAACCTCACACAATGTATACTGTACACACACACACACACACACACACACACACACACACACACACACACACACACACACACACACACACACACACACACACACACACACACACACACACACACACACACTTTAAAGTTGTATAAGTCGTATGTAAAGGATACACATGGTATACGACAACAATAAGAAATAAGAAAAGATAACAACATAAAGTGAATGACTCAGTGGAATAGAACTAAGCAACAAGGCCCGAGGGGGTGTGGTATATCTAAGCAACAAGGCCCGAGGGGGTGTGGTATATCTAAGCAACAAGGCCCGAGGGGGTGTGGTATATCTAAGCAACAAGGCCCGAGGGGGTGTGGTATATCTAAGCAACAAGGCCCGAGGGGGTTTGGTATATGGCCAATATACCGTGTCTAAGGGCTGCTCTTAGGCACAAAGCAATGTGGAATGCCTGGATACAGCCCTTAGCAGTGATATATTGGCCATATACCACAGACCCCCCAATGTGCCTTATCGCTATTATAAACTGGTTACCAACATTAATAGAATGTCTGTGGTATATCTACGCAATAAGGCACGAGGGGGTGTGGTATATCTACGCAATAAGGCACGAGGGGGTGTGGTATATGGCCAGCCCTTAGCAGTGATATATTGTCCATATACCAAAAACCCAGAGGTGCCTTATTGCTATTGTAAACTGGTTACCAACGTAATTAGAGCAGTAAATATACAATGTTTTCTTATACCAGTGGTATACGGTCTGATGTACCACGGCTGTCAGCCAATCAGAATTAAGGGCTCGAACCACCCATTTTATGTCTGATATACCACAGCTTTTAACCAATCAGCATCCAGAACCCAAACCACCCAGTTTATAATAGTTTAATAACAACGATAATATTATAATACAGGAAGGCACAATATTTAGCAGTATTTAGCAATAATAATTAACCAGTTGTGTTGTGTGTGTAGCGTGATGTGTGTGTGTGTGTGTGTGTGTGTGTGTGTGTGTGTGTGTGTGTGTGTGTGTGTGTGTGTGTGTGTGTGTGTGTGTGTGTGTGTGTGTGTGTGTGTGTGTGTGTGTGTGTGTGTGTGTGGGTGTGTGTGTGTATATAAGTGTATATCTGTGTGGAGTGTGTGGATAAGTGTATATCTGTGTGTGTGTGTGTGTGTGTGTGTGTGTGTGTGTGTGTGTGTGTGTGTGTGTGTGTGGATAAGTGTATATCTGTGTGTGCTGTGAAAGTCAGTGCAGGTGGTCCAGTCCAGTTCAAGTGTTCAGCAGTCTTGCAGATAGAAACTGTTTTGCCTGTTGGTATCAATCTGCCCGATAGTTAGCTCGTAGCTGGGGTTTGTGGTGTCCTTGGTGACGCTTCTGGACTTTCTCAGACTCACTTTCTCTTGTAACCTTACTTATTGACGTTTTAAAGTGTGTTGTTCTTTCCAGTGGATGACAACACAAAAAGAATTAAGGGACGAATTTAAAGACAGTCTGGAGAAAAGTTTGGATTTGTGTTTGAAGGCACCGCAGTGGAACAAACTCCCCTCAACAGCATCTACACACAGCTCTACATCACACAAGGACAAGTGAAGGAGTTAATAACGAACATGAGATCCGGCAGATTGAATATACACGCAGGACAAAAAGATCTACAGACACTCCAATCAACTGCAATGACATCTTCAAAGCCTTATCTGGAGAAGACAGAGAAAGGGAGAGACCCATCAGAACTGTGCTGATGAAGGGCATGAAGCTGGCATTGGAAAAACAGTCTCTGTGCAGTTCATCCTCGACTGGGCTAAAAGAAAAGCTAATCAGGATGTTGATTTCATCTTTGTGCTTCCACTCCGAGAGCTGAATCTGATTCAAGATGACCAGTACAGTCTTCATGGGCTTTGCGTTACTTCCACCCTGAACTTACAGAGATAGAAGAGGCAAAGATATATGATACCTGCAAAGTCATGTTTATCTTTGATGGTCTGGATGAAAGCAGACTGCCATTAGGTTTTCATCAGAACAAGAAGTTGACTGATCTAACTGAGACATCATCAGTTGACAGGTTGATGACAAACCTCATTGAGGGGAATCTACTCCCTGAAGCTCTCCTCTGGATAACCTCCCGACCAGCAGCAGCCAATCAGGTCCCCTGTAAGTACATCGACAAGGTGACAGAAGTACGAGGGTTCAATGACAAACAGAAAGAAGAATACTTTAAGAAGAATGTTGAGGATGAGAACCGGGCCAGGAGAATCATCTCACACATTAATACATCAAGGAGCCTCCACATCATGTGCCACATACCCGTCTTCTGTTGGATTACTGCCAGGGTTCTTGAGCAAATGTTGAGTGAAGATGAGAGTGGAGAGATCACAACTTTGACTGAGATGTACAATCACTTCCTGCTCATTCAGACAAACCTGAAAAGCAAGTATGATAGGGAAAAGGAGACAGATCTGGACATAATCATAGAAAGAAACAAGGAAATAATTCTCAAACTGGCACAACTTGCATTTTGAACAGCTGGTGAAAGGGCAATCTCATATTCTCTAAGAAAGACCTGGAGGAGTGTGGCATTGATGTCAGTGAAGCCTCAGTTGTACTTCTGGGTTTTGCACAGGAAATCTGAAAGAAGAGTATGGGCTGTATCGGAAGAAAGTGTACTGCTTTGTCCACCTGAGCTTCCAGGAGTTCCTTGCTGCTCTGTGCATTGTTCCACTGCTGTGCGAGCAAGAACATCAAGCCCCTGGAGCCTTTGTTGGGGATGTGTCATCAGAGCTGTCCTTGCATGTGCTGCTGAAGATGATGGTGGATAAAGCCTTGGAGAGTGAGAATGGACACCTGGACCTGTTCCTCTGCTTCCTTGTTGGCATCTCAACAGAATCAACCAGAGACTGTTACATGACCTACTACCACAAACAGAGATCAGCTCAGAGACTGTCAAGGAAATTAGAAATACCTCAGAGCCGAACGTAGAGCAAGTCTCACCTGATAGGTACATCAATCTACTCATATGCTTGACTGAGATGAAAGATGATTCAGTACATGAGGACATTGACAAGTTCCTGAAGTCAGGAAATCCAACAGGAAAGGAACTTGCAGGTGCACACACTTCTCATCACTGGCCAACGCTCTGCTGATGTCAAAGGTGTGCTGGATGAGATTGACCTGAGGACATACAACTTGTCCCCTGGGTGTACGAGACTGGTCCCAGCTGTAAGGGAAATGGAGAAAGGCCATGTAAGTAATATCAGAAAGTCAAAATCACCAATATCTATCAATAATTATATCAGACCGATTGCAACCAATGAGGGCCACTAAGTCACCCGCCAGCTGATATCTCGTTAAACCATCAACACGTACTAAAAAATCAACCACACTGATCTCCAATTGCCACCAATTGTTAGTGTAATCTTCCACCTTTACGACAACGACAAAAATAATAATCTTCATGTAAAATATCATCACACGAGAAGTGTTTGAAAAAGTCCAGAGAATGTCGATATACACCTTCCTCGGCGCTCACCAAAAAAAAGAAAAATCATTGTCCAGCACTGGGCATGAACTCATGACCCTCGGAGTTGTAGCGCGCTGCTTAGGTCACCGTGCTACTGGAGTACACAGTGCTCTATCAAGCTGTGAGAGTAATTGGCGATACCTCATGGTATCGAGTATTTCTCCAAACACCCAGACAAGGCTACTCTTCTTACATTTACATTTAAGTCATTTAGCAGACGCTCTTATCCAGAGCGACTTACAAATTGGTGCGTTCACCTTATGACATCCAGTGGAACAGCCACTTTACAATAGTGCATCTAAATCTTTTAAGGGGGGTGAGAAGGATTACTTTATCCTATCCTAGGTATTCCTTAAAGAGGTGGGGTTTCAGGTGTCTCCGGAAGGTGGTGATTGACTCCGCTGTCCTGGCGTCGTGAGGGAGTTTGTTCCACCATTGGGGGGCCAGAGCAGCGAACAGTTTTGACTGGGCTGAGCGGGAACTGAACTTCCTCAGTGGTAGGGAGGCGAGCAGGCCAGAGGTGGATGAACGCAGTGCCCTTGTTTGGGTGTAGGGCCTGATCAGAGCCTGGAGGTACTGAGGTGCCGTTCCCCTCACAGCTCCGTAGGCAAGCACCATGGTCTTGTAGCGGATGCGAGCTTCAACTGGAAGCCAGTGGAGGGAGCGGAGGAGCGGGGTGACGTGAGAGAACTTGGGAAGGTTGAACACCAGACGGGCTGCGGCGTTCTGGATGAGTTGTAGGGGTTTAATGGCACAGGCAGGGAGCCCAGCCAACAGCGAGTTGCAGTAATCCAGACGGGATTACTTGATGTTATCATCACAAATAATCCTGATAGGTATAAATCTGGTGTTTTCTGTAATGACCTTAGTGATCATTGTTTTACAGCCTGTGTTCGTAATGGCTGCTCAGTGAAAAGACCTGTCCTGATTTGTCATAGACGCTTGCTAAAAAATGTAACGAGCAAGCCTTTCTTCATAAACTGGCCTCTGTAAAATGGTATAGAATCAGCTTGATCCCCTCTGTCGAAACACTTGGACCTTTTTTGATATTTTCAGTGTTATTGTTAACAAACACACCCACATAAAGAAAATGAGAATTAAAAACAGGTTCAGCTACTGGTTCGACCGTGATCTTACAGAGTTACTCCACCTCAAGAATTGCATTTGGCGAAAGGCTCGGCACACGCATACCCAGGCTGACTGGCTCTCGTTCAGGCAAATGAGAAATAAGTGCACTCAGGCTATCCGGAAGGCCAAAGTTAGTTACTTTAACCTTTCTGTTAGCGTCCCACCTCGACAATTGCAGGGTGCCATATTCAAAACAACAGAAATCCCATAATTAAAATTCCTCAAACGTACAAGTATTTTACACCATTTAAAAAATTAACTTCTTGTAAATCCAGCCACATGGTCCGATTTCAAATAGGCTTTACGGCAACACACTTTGCGATTATGTTAGGTCAGCTCTTAACCACAGAAACCCATACAGCCATTTCCAACCAAGGATAGAGCTTCACAAAAAGTCAGAAATAGCATTAAAATTAATGCTTACCTTTGATGATCTTCTTCTGGAGGCACTCCCAGGTCTCCATGTTAAACAACAAATGTTAGTTTTCTTCGATAATGTCCTCTTTATGACCAAACCTCCTTTTTGTTTTGCGCGTTTTGTCAGTAATCCGAATGCAGAAGGCGTGTGCAGAATTCAGAAAAAGTTTTAAAAAGTACAATAAAATTTAGTATAAACACTCAGTTGTTTTCGTCATAAATAATCAATAATATTTCAACCGGACAAAAAGCTTTGTCAATAGGAAAGGAGAAACAAAAATGCGCATTCTCTGTCCTCTCATGACTGCTGAATCCTCATTTTTCCACTGACCCTGAAACAATGCCTAAAGACTCCTTCATTGTTGAAGTAAAAGATCTGAAACAATGCCTAAAGACTGGTCACATGTTGAGGAAGCCATAAGAGCTCGTGAACAGGGTCCTAATTCTTTGTATGATGTATAGGCTTTCAATGGAAAAACAGCGTTTCAAAATAATAAATGACTTCCTGGTTGGATTTTCCTCTGGTTTTGCCTGCCATATCAGTTCTGTTATACTCACATACATTATTTTAACAATTTTACTTTAACAGTGTTTTCTATCCAAATCGACTAATTACATGCATATCCTATCTGCTGGGTCTGAGTAGCAAGCAGTTTAATTTGGGCACACGTTTCATCCAAAATTCAAATGCTGCTCCCTACCCTTAAGTGAACTTCTCTGGGATATGTGGGACGGTAGCGTCCACCCTCGCCAACAGCCAGTGAGAATTGCCCAGGGCACCTAAATATAAAACAACAGAAATCCCAAATAAATTAAAATTCCTCCAAACATTCAAGTATTTTAACACCATTTTAAAGAATAACTTCTTGTAAATCAAGCCACATTGTCCGATTTCTAAAATGCTTTACAAACCTGTGAAGCACACCAAATTATTATTTTAGGTCAAGAGAGCCAAGTCAGAAAAACACAGCCATTTTACACTCTCAAAAGGTACAAAAGGATGAGGACATTCTCAGATGTCATATCATGTCTGTATATATACAGTGTTGTGACAAAAGGATGAAAGACATTTCAGATGTCATATCATGTCTGTATATATACATGTTGTGACAAAGGATGAAGATATTTCAGATTCTCATATCATGTCTGTATTACATACAGTGTTGGACAAAAGGATGGAACATTTTTGACTTTTTATCTATATCTACAGTGTTGTAACGATGTAATATTATGTATATCTACAGTGTTGTAACGATGTAATATTTTGTATATATACAGTGTTGTAACGATGTAATATTATGTATATCTACAGTGTTGTAATGATGTAATATTATGTATATATACAGTGTTGTAACAATGTAATATTATGTATATATATATATACAGTGTTGTAACGATGTAATATTATGTATATATACAGTGTTGTGATGATGTAATATTATGTATATCATGTCTGTATATATATATATATATATATATATATATTATATATATATACAGTGTTGTAACGATGTACAAATAGTTCGAATAGAAAATGGACAATAAATAAACATAAATGTAGGTTGTATTTACAATAGTTGCCCCTCTCTTGTGACAACAGGTCCCACATCTTGCTGCTGTGATGGCACACTGGTATTTCACCCAGTAGATATAGGAGTTTATCAAAATTGGATTTGTTTTCTAATTATATTCTGGGTCTGTGTAATCTGAGGGAAGGATGTGTCTCTAAAATGGTCATACGTTTGACAGGAGGTTAGGAAGTGCAGCTCAGTTTCCACCTCATTTTGTGGGCTGTGTGCACATACAGTGCCTTGCGAAAGTATTCGGCCCCCTTGAACTTTGCGACATAATTTGTCATTTCAGGCTTCAAACATAAAGATATAAAATAATTTTTTGTGAAGAATTAACAACAGAGCTCGGGACACAATCAGGAAGTGGAGCATGACATTTATTGGATATTTCAAACTTTTCCAACAAATCAAAAACTGAAAATTAGGTTTGCAAAATTACCAGTCCCTTTACTTTCAGTGCAGCAAACTCTCTCCAGAAGTTCAGTGACCATCTCTGAATGATCCAATGTTGACCTAAATGACTAATGATGATAAATACAATCCACCTGTGCCAGGTAATCAAGTCTCCGTATAAATGCCTGCACTGTGATAGTCTCAGAGGTCGGTTGGAATTGTCCGGTTGGAATATTATTGAAGATTTATGACAAAGCATCTAAAGATTGATAATATACATCGTTTTGACATGTTTTTCTACTATCTTTTATTTAACTTTTTTGACTATTACTTTTGGAGTGCACTTTGTGCCTTTGGATTTCTTGACTACGTGCAAACAAAAAGGAGGTATTTGGAAATAAAGATTATCGAACAAAACAAACATTTATTGTCTAACATGGAGTCCTGGAGTGCCATCCTGTGAAAGATCATCAAAGGTTAGTGATTAATTGAATCACTATTTTGACTTTTGTGACACCTCTCCTTGGTTGGAAAATGGCTGTATGTTTTTCTGTGGCTAGGGCGCTGACCTAACATAATTGCATGGTGTGCTTTAAACAGCAAAGCCCTATTTGAAATCCGGACACCGTGGCTGGATTAACAAGTGTATCTTTAAAAAATGTGTATAACACTTGTATGTTTGAGGAATTTTAATTATGAGATTTCTGTTGTTTGAATTTGAGCGCCCTGCAATTTCACTAATGATGGCGAGGTGGGACGCTCCCCATCGAACCATCCCAGAGAGTTTAAATTCTTTAGGAACACAGCCCTAATGTTGGTAACTAACATAATTATGTTGTCATCCAGAGTAACATTGAATTAGTTTCCATGCTACCACACACATACAGCAGGTTTTTAAAGGACCAAAGAGTTTGGTCTCCTTTGTGTTTTAATATTTGCCATGGAAAAGATATCATGATACTGGTATCATCACAGCCCTAATGGATGATATTTTCTCTGTATCTACAGACTGATTGGCTTTGAACTCTCTATGGAGGACTACGAATCACTGGCCTCCATTCTCCAATCAGCAGACTCACATCTAAGAGAGCTGCACCTGGACGACATCGGGGGAGCGTGATCCTGAAGGTGACGATGATCCTGATGGTGACGATGAGGCCAGACTGACTGTTCTCGTTGCTGCGCTGACTGTTGTCCTCGCTGCACTGAAACATCCACACTGTAAACTGGAGACACTGAGGTCAGTAGTATTGAGGAGGTCTTCTCATGATGAAAACTATAAAATATGAATCATTGTTGGTAGGGGTAGAATTATCACTCCTTGAACATTATGTTTTTGTCACTCACAGAACTTCCGACACACACAGCAGACTTATCTGAGGAAGATTTTGACCTCACTGTGCTGAATTTGTTATAATGCTGGTATGTGTCCCTGACCTGCATTACATCACACTTTGTCTGAGTGATATTGTCTCTGTTTCTACAGACTGGGTGGCTATAAACTCTCTGAAGAGCACTGTGGGTTACTGCCTTCTGCTCTCCAATCAGCAGACTCACATCTGAGAGAACTGGACCTGAGAGACACTAAGCTGTCTGATGGTGGTGGGAGGGAACTCTTTACTTCTCTGAAACATCAGAACTGTAAACTGCACAAACTGCGGTTAGTACTGTGGGAGGGTTGATCACATGACAATAGCCTAAACAGGTAGTCATTGTTGGACAGTTTGTTGGAGTACAATTATCTGTAATAATGAACTGTGAACAGACATTATTTATTCATTTAGAATGTATTTAATGACCACAGGCCTACAGACAGACACATACCTACAGATACGACTACATTTACATTACATTTAAGTCATTTAGCAGACGCTCTTATCCAGAGCGACTTACAAATTGGTGCATTCACCTTATGACATCCAGTGGAGCAGCCACTTTACAATAGTGCATCTAAATCTTTTAAGGGGGGTGAGAAGGATTACTTTATCCTATCCTAGGTATTCCTTAAAGAGGTGGGGTTTCAGGTGTCTCCGGAAGGTGGTGATTGACTCCGCTGTCCTGGCGTCGTGAGGGAGTTTGTTCCACCATTGGGGGGCCAGAGCAGCGAACAGTTTTGACTGGGCTGAGCGGGAACTGTACTTCCTCAGTGGTAGGGAGGCGAGCAGGCCAGAGGTGGATGAACGCAGTGCCCTTGTTTGGGTGTAGGGCCTGATCAGAGCCTGGAGGTACTGAGGTGCCGTTCCCCTCACAGCTCCGTAGGCAAGCACCATGGTCTTGTAGCGGATGCGAGCTTCAACTGGAAGCCAGTGGAGAGAGCGGAGGAGCGGGGTGACGTGAGAGAACTTGGGAAGGTTGAACACCAGACGGGCTGCGGCGTTCTGGATGAGTTGTAGGGGTTTAATGGCACAGGCAGGGAGCCCAGCCAACAGCGAGTTGCAGTAATCCAGACGGGAGATGACAAGTGCCTGGATTAGGACCTGCGCCGCTTCCTGTGTGAGGCAGGGTCGTACTCTGCGGATGTTGTAGAGCATGAACCTACAGGAACGGGCCACCGTGCATGAACCTACAGACATGACTACATACCTACAGATACGACTACATACCTACAGACATGACTACATACCTACAGACATCACTACATACATACAGACATGACTACATACCTACAGACACGACTACATACCTACAGACATGACTACATACCTACAGACATGACTACCATACCTACAGACATGATTACATACCTACAGATACGACTACATACCTACAGACATGATTACATACCTACAGACATCACTACATACCAACAGACATGACTACATACCTACAGACATGATTACATACCTACAGACATCACTACATACCTACAGACATGACTACATACCTACAGACATGACTACCATACCTACAGACATGATGACATACCTACAGACATCACTACATACCTACAGACATGACTACATACCTACAGACATGACTACATACCTACAGACATCACTACATACCTACAGACATGACTACACACCTACAGACATCACTACATACCTACAGACATGACTACAATACCTACAGACATGACTACATACCTACAGACATCACCACATACCTACATACATGTCTACATGTCTACATGTCTACATACCTACATACATGTCTACATGTCTACATACCAGATGTACCTCACTAAGAGTTGATGTACTAAATGTTTACCATCTGAAAGGACAGGTTCTGAATAATGCTGTTACGTGTCTCTGACCAACACTACATCATATTATGTATGAGTGATATTATCCCTGTTTCTACAGACTGTCTAGCTTTAGACTCTCTGAAGAGGACTGGGGATCACTGGCCTCCGTTCTCCAATCAGCAGACTCACCTCTGAGAGAACTGGACCTGGACCTGAGGAACAGTGGACTGTCTGACGGTGGTGGGAGGGAACTCTTCACTGCTCTGAACCATCCACACTGTAAACTACAGACACTGAGGTCAGTATTTACACTATAAACTACAGACACTGAGGTCAATATCTACACTATAAACTACAGACACTGAGGTCAATATCTACACTGTAAACTACAGACACTGAGTTCAATATCTACACTGTAAACAACAGACAATGAGGCCAGTATCTACACTGTAAACTACAGACACTGAGTTCAATATCTACACTGTAAGCTACAGACACTGAGGTCAGTATCTACACTGTAAACTACAGACACTGAGGTCAGTGTCTACACTCTAAACTACAGACACTGAGGTCAGTATCTACACTGTAAACTACAGACACTGAGGTCAATATCTACACTATAAACTACAGACACTGAGGTCAATATCTACACTATAAACTACAGACACTGAGGTCAGTATCTACACTATAAACTACAGACACTGAGGTCAATATCTACACTGTAAACTACAGACACTGAGGTCAATATCTACACTATAAACTACAGACACTGAGGTCAGTAATTTGGGAGGGTTTGTCACATGACCAGAACTCATTGATTGTTGGACAGTTTGTAAGGGTCAAATTGTCAAGGAGAGTATATTCAGATACATTTATTCTTGATAATAATTGCTTTTACTTGGAAGCCTGGTCCAAAGATTTCATATCTACTACAGGTATGACTGCATATTAACACTAGCAGACTTAAACTTGTGTTGTTCACCACCCATAGAGACTTTCTTTGCCAAGAATGTCTGATTTAATGGAATTGTTTGTTTTGTCTTTAATGTTTTCTCTAATGTTATTTTCAAAGTTGTTTACTTGTTACTCATCATGTTGCAATATATTATCCTTTTAGGCTGAATGGATGTTCCCTGACAGAGAAAGGGTGTGAAGCATTGGCTTCATCTCTCAGCTCAAACTCCTCTCACCTGAGAGAACTGGATCTGAGTCACAATGACCTGCAGGATTCAGGAGTGAAGGTGCTCTCTGATGGACTGGGGAATCCACACTGTCAACTACAGAAACTGAAGTTAGTGCTTAGAAACATACCTGCTCAATAAAAATATGATTTGTCAAATCACAACATCATTACAGTAGCCAGTAAGTCTGCTCAACCAATAAGGTAAATACTGGGTTAACTGGGGAATCCACATTGTAAACTACAGAAACTGAGGTTGGTACTTAGAAACAGTATTGGTTTCATTGGAAATATGTATATACTGTGTATCAGCTATCACCACTAGAGGGCAGCAGTCCTGTTGTAAAATCATGATGAACTCTCTCTGCAGGCTGTCATTCTGTAGAGTCGCAGAGAAAGGCTGTGCTTCTCTGGCTTCAGCTCTGGGGTCAAACCCCTCCCATCTGAGAGAACTGGACCTGAGCTTCAATCACCCAGGAGACTCTGGAGTGAAGCTGCTCTCTGCTAGACTAGAGGATCCACACTGTAGACTGGAGAAACTCAAGTTAGTACAGTTACTGTGAAATGATGTTGTTGTATACATACACAGACTGTGTTTCACTCACTCTGTCCATTCCTCTGTCTCTCCCACAGTGTGAGGACCATACAGAAGAGTCTGGGTTAAACCACAGCTGATGACGAAATGTAAGGGTGTTAGTTATAAGGTCAGTTTGTGGCCAATACATTTGACAAACAGGCGTATAATTAAACACACACACACATTCTGACAAATTCTAACCAATTCCCTCTCCTCTAACTTGTCTCTTGTCTGCAGATGCCTGTGATCTCACACTGGACCCCAACACAGCACACAGAAACCTCTCTCTGTCTGAGGGGAACAGAAGGGTGGAGAGGGTTAAAGAGGAGCAGCCGTATCCTGATCATCCAGAGAGATTTGATCCTCTCACCCAGGTGTTGTGTAGAGAGGTCTGACTGGGCGCTGTTACTGGGAGGTAGAGTGCAGTGGGCTGTGACATTGGAGTGACATATAAAGGCATCAGTAAAGAAAAGGAGATGGTTCTGCCAGTGAATTTGGATACAATAAGAAGTCCTGGCGTCTGATCTGCCGTGGGAATCATTATGGTGCCCTCCACAATAGTCAATATACTACAATACATGCTCACCTCATCAACCCTCCTCAAGCCCCAGAGAGACCAGTCCTCCCCTCCCTCACGCCTCATCAACCCTCCTCAACGCCCCAGAGACCGGTCCTCCTCCCCTCCACGCCTCATCAACCCTCCCCTCCAACCCCAGAGGACCAGTCCTCCTCCTCCACGCCTCATCAACCCTCCTCAACTCCAGAGAGACCCAGTCCTCCTCCCCTCCACGCCTCAGGTAGGAGTGTTTCTGGACTGGCCGGTCGGCACACTTTCCTTCTATGAGATCTACTCTGACACAATGACCCATGTGTACACATTCCAGACCATATTCACTGAGCCCCTCTACCCCATGGTTTAGTGTTTCTAATGAGGGCTCTTCAGTGTCCCTGAGCCAGGTAGAGTAGTCTCCTATGTCCTGGAGGAACACCTGGGTCTCCATGGGAAACACAGTCACACTCCTGTTCTAACCCAACCACTTGTGACATGATGGGGGTGTTGTTGACTGTGATCATGCCTTGTTGACATTGTAACAGATACATGACTGTGATCATGACTACAGATATGGACATTGTAACAGATACATTTTGTTGACTGACTACAGATGGACATTGTAACTACAGTTATGGACATTGTAACAGTAACATAAATGTTGTTGACTGTGATCATGACTACAGATATGGTCATTGTAACAGACATTTTGTTGACTGTGATCATGACTACAGATGGACATTATGAATAAATGTTTTGACTGTGATCATGACTACAGATATGGACATTGTCAGATACATTTTGTTATTATGTCAGGTATTCGTATTCACACCACTGAGTCAATACTTTGTAGAAGCACGTTGGCAGCGATTACAGTTGTGAGTCGTTTTGAGGCTCTAATAGCTTTGCACACCTGGATTGTACAATATTTGACCATTATTATTTGTTCAATTCTTCAAGTTCTGTCAAATTGTTTGTTGATCATTGTTAGACAGCTATTATCAAGCCTTGCCATAGATTTTTCAAGCGGATTTAAGTCAAAACTGTAATTAGGCCACTCAGGAACATTCAATGTCATCTTGGTAAGCAACTTTTTATCCTAAAAATGTCTTAATCCTTGCTGATGACAAAGATACTCATAACATGATGCAGCCACCATCATGGCTTGAGAATATGAAGAGTGCTACTCCAGTGATGTGTTGTGGTGGATATGGCTAAACATTATGCTTTGTGTTCAGGACAAGTTCATTTCTTTGCCACATTTTAAAAACATAGTGCCTTTGTTACAAACAGGATGCATGTTTTGGAATATTTTAATTCTGTACAGGCTTCGCCGTTTCACTCATTTAGGTTAATATTGTGGAGTAACTACAAAGTTGTTGATCAACTCGGTTTCTCATATCACAACCATTCAACCCATGTAGCTGTTTTAAAGTCACCATTGTCCTCATGGTGAATTCCCTGAGCAGTTTCCTCCTCTCTGGCAACTGAGTTAGGAAGGACGCCTGTATCTTTGTAGTGACTGGGTGTATTGATACACCATCCAAAGTGTAATTAGTAACTTCACCCATAACTTGCTCATAGGGATATTCAGCATCTGCTCTTTTTTACACACATCTACCAATTGGTGCCCTTCTTTGTGAGACATTGAAAAACCTCCCTGGTCTTTGTGGTTGAATCTGTGATTGAAATTGAGGGACCTAACAGATAATTGCATGTGTTGGGTACTGAGATGGTGTAGTCAATCAAACATCATGTCAACCACTATTATTATTACACAAGTGAGTCCATGCAACTAATTGTTGAGCACATTTTTACTCTGAACTTATTTAGGCTTGAATAACACAGGGTTGAATACTCATTGACTCAAGACATTTCAGCTTTGAATTTTTGTTAATAAAATAAAATCCCACAAACAAAATTCCACGTTGACATTTATAGGATATTGTGTGTAGATCACTGACACAACAGATCAATTGAATCCATTTTAAGAAATTCAGGCTGTTACATAACAAAATGTGGAATAAGTCAACATATACAGTATAGGCCAACATATTGTATGTGTACTGTAAGGATACAATCGCTTGGTTTTTGTAACGAGCTCTTTACCTGCTCTTACGTATGATTTGCATTGGATTGATTAGGTTTAGGCTTTCTCTGACTCCTAGATTCAATCTTTATAAAATACAGTTTTAAATAATAATAACTTTGTGTCGTAGACAACAATTAGAACCTATACTGTCTGTTTACCACTATGGCTATGTGAAAGTGTAGATTTGTTGGTTTGATTAAAATAAGAGAGAGAGAGAGAGAGCGGCAGAGCGAGACAGAGCTAGACGAGGCCGCGTTTAACGGCAATCGGTGCCATTGAGAAACAGTGCGTACGTTACTTTCCTTCAATACGCTAGGGTATGAACGATTGCATACATTTGATCGTCGGTCATATCAACTCTATTCGGTCGTGATGTTTATGGAGCATTACGGACAATCGAATCTAGATTCTTTAAATGCTCTGGATAATATCTATCCGTGTGTAATCTTGGAGCCCTCCGCATTTCCAGCCTAGGGAGAGGAAGGATGCTGTAGCCTACTAAGCTATGCGCTACTGAAGTGTTTACATTTGCCAATAGCCAGCCTCAACAGTGCGACTGCATTTTGACTGGACTCGACGATAGATAATATAATATAATATGACTTCCATTTGCTATGTGTTATATCTGTACGTTTCTATTTGTCATCCAACTGGACTAGCCTGTAGAATAGGCTACAGTCATCGCCATAGGAACCCAGGAGATATCATTATAATAAGCTACTTTAGTGCAACGTGACGTGCAACAGCGGGAAAGACGGTCGAGTCCTATTAGGTGAGATTGAGCGTATGTGTGACGCTAAAGTGGCTTGTGTTTCCTCATGGGAGTTTTTTTCGTCGAGGAGGATACGCTCGCGTTGTCGGATAATTCCCACGTCAAGGATCGGTTGACTCCCTTCTTTATTCCATCTCGCTCTCACACACACGGTGCGCGTGGCCTCGCCGGGAGCAGCCTATTACGGACTTATTTTTACTGCATCGGCAAGAAGGAGAGGAGAGAGAACCGAGGATAAAACAACCAGAGGGAAGGATTGGGGGACCGGAGGAGAAGAAGAGGCGGGATGAAGGAGGAGACGCAGTGAACGACAGAGGAGGAGGAGGAGACTCGAGCGTTCGAGGTAGTAAGCGGGAATAATGGCGACGGGTAGGGTACATGTATGAAGAACGGTTTGGTCTGTACAATCACACACAAACACACACCCACACATATACCACTTAGGCTACGGTTTGGCCTGTCAATATGGCGCATGCATGTACACTCCTGTGTGTGTGTGTGTGTGTGTGTGTGTGTGTGTGTGTGTGTGTGTGTGTGTGTGTGTGCGTATGTGTGCGTGTGCGTGTGCGTGTGTGTGTGTGTGTGTGTGTGTGTCATACACATGTTGACTAGTGGCGTCTCCTGCTGTGTGTGAGTTGTTTTAATGCACCATGGAACACTCCAACAGGCATTTAGAATCTCCCCCTCTTCCTCTCCTCTGAGAAACAGACAGTAGGATGATGAATGTGATAGTAGGGGGTTTGCTTACTGACAGGCTGTTTCACTGAGTGGTGAATCACTCACATTCCTGTTCTAATCAAATTTCAAATCAATGTGTGTGTGCATGCGTGTGTGTTTCTACATATGTTGTGTGTCTGTGCGTGCTCGTGTGTATGATGATTGTGTTCCAAGTCTTTGAAGAGTGTCTTATTTTTTGTCTGTCTCTGTTTGTCTCTCTCTGTGTTGGTATTCTGTAGGGAGCGTGTGTGTGTGTGTGCGTGTGTGCGTGTGTGTGTGTGTGTGTGTGTGTGTGTGTGTGTGTGTGTGTGTCAGTATGTTTTGACTGGGGACTATGATGGTGGAAAGAGGGATCACGGGGGAGAAGTAAAGACCAGTGGACAAAGAGATTATAAACAGAATGTAAAGTGGGGGTGGATAGAGAGAGGGAGAGAAAAGAGAGAGAGAGAGTGTGGGGGGGTGTGGATAGAGAGAGGGAGAGAGAGAGAGAGTGTGGGGTGGGGAGGGGGATAGAGAGAGGAGAGTGAGAGAGAGAGAAGCTGGTGACCTACATGCCAGAACTGGACAAGAACCTGACACTCTCAGCACTCAGGGAGAAAACCCCTACCTGGAGGAGACAGCAGTCCCTCCAAAATATTTCCCTTTAGACACAACTATGACAAACGGGTCTCAATTCCTGTAGCTTCCGTCGCACGCTGGGTCTAGACATAGTCAATGGTTGGCTTAGAGAGGGTAGTTTTACGGTAGGTTCACCTAGAGCTCTGTCGCACGCTGGGTCTAGACATAGTCAATGGTTGGCTTGAGGGGAGTTTTATGGTAGGTACACCTACAGCTCTGTCACACGCTGGGTCTAGACATAGTCAATGGTTGGCTTCGAGGGGAGTTTTACGGTAGGTACACCTACAGCTCATCCCTTGGCAGTAGTACTGTAGATTACTGTATCAGTGACCTCTACCCAGAGTCTCTCAGACCGTTCACTATCAGCCCACTGACACCCCTGTCAGATCACAGCAAAATCACAGTCTACTTCAACAGAGCAATACTCAATAATGAGGCATCAAAGTCAAAGGACTTCGATAACATTAAGAAATGCTATAGATGGAAGGAATGTAGTGTGGAAACCTACCAAAAAACAATTAGGCAAAAATAAATTCCATCCCATTTAGACAACTTACTGGACATTACTATTACTGTAATAGTGAAGGTGTAAACTTGGCAGTAGAAAACCTGAACTGTATAGTTGACCTCTCGGCTTCCCTCAAATCTATACATTTCAAGCCGACAACCGAAGAAAATGAACAACAATTGCAAATGGTTTGATGAAGAATGAAAAACCTAAGAAAGAAATTGAGAAACCTGTCCAACCGAAAACACAGAGACCCAGAAAACTTGAGTCTACGCCTTCACTATGGTGAATCACTAAAACAATACACAAATACACTACGGAAAAAGAAGGAACAGCACGTCAGAAATCAGCTCAATGTAATTGAAGAATCCAATGAATCAAACCACTTCTGGGAAAATTGGAAACACACTAAACAAACAACATGAAGTGTCGGATAAACCACTTCTCCAATATGGCTCTATAACAAAGAATAAACAGGAACAACAAATACATTTTACCTTTATTTAACCTTTATTTTACCTTTATTTAACCAGGCAAGTCAGTTAAGAACAAATTCTTATTTTCAATGACGGCCTGGGAACAGTGGGTTAACTGCCTGTTCAGGGGCAGAATGACAGATTTGTACTTTGTCAGCTCAGGGGTTTGAACTTGCAACCTTCTAACCACTAGGCTACCCTGCCGCCCCATGATCAAATACAAATCTTAGAATCAACTACTAAACACTACCAGAACCCACTGGATGATCCAATTACATGGATTGAACTACAAGACAACATTCAAACCCTCCAACCCTAAAAGGCCTGTGGTGTTGATGGTAATCCTCAATGAAATGATCAAATACACAGACCACAAATTCCAATTGGCTATACTTAAACTCTTTAGCATCATCCTCAGCTCTGGCATATTCCCCAATATTTGGAACCAAGGACTGATCACCCCAATCCACAAAGGTGGAGACAAATTTGACCTCAATAACTACCATTGTTAGGATATTGTGTCTAGATGAAGGTGAAGGAGTGAAACACAAGAGAGCAGAGATGTCCGTGTAGCGTTTTTTTAACAGGCCACAAACATAAAGGTCAGGTACAATACCAAAATAAACTCCACAAAAGAGAAACCAGTTACTCACAGAAGGAGGAAAAAACAACGCTGCTAGAACTTATACACACTCGGCATAATACATGAAAATACACAACCTCAACAAGCAACATAACACGAACAATCCCGCGCAAACCTAAGCAGGCAACAGGGGTAATTATACACACAGAAATTCAAGCAAATAAAACCAGGTGTGAAAGAACCAAAGACAAAACTAAGGGAAAAAGAATAAGGATGGTTGATGGCTAGTAGGCCGGCGACGCCGAGCACCGAGCTTCGAACACCCCCCGAACAGGGAGAGGAACCACCTTCCACCTTCGGTGGAAGTGAAACAACCGTGGCATTTGCATCAATAGCAACCTTGGGAAAATCCGCTTCAATATCATTAACAACAGACTCGTAGGTCAAACAAAAAAGTATACGTACCTCGGCCTAATCATCAGCGCCACAGGTAACTTCCACAAATACCACAGTGTGCCATACGTACCTCGGCCTAAACATCAGCGCCACAGGTAACTTCCACAAATACCACAGTGTGCCATACGTACCTTGGCCTAAACATCAGCGACACAGGTAACTTCCCAGGTAACTTCCAAATACCACAGTGTGCCACACGTACCTCGGCCTAAACATCAGCACCACAGGTAACTTCCACAAATACCACAGTGTTCCATACCACGTACCTCGGCCTAATCATCAGCACCACAGGTAACTTCCACAAATACCACAGTGTTCCATACGTACCTCGGCCTAATCATCAGCACCACAGGTAACGTTTACAACCACACAATACCAGTGTGCCATACGTACCTCGGCCTAATCATCAGCACCACAGGTAACTTCCACAAATACCACAGTGTTCCATCCGCAACACTGTACCTCGGCCTAAACAACACTGTATATATACATAATATTACATCATTACAACACTAAACAACACTGTATATATACATAATATTACATCATTACAACACTGTATATATACATAATATTACATCTGTATATATACATAATATTACAACACTGTAGATATACATAATATTACATCATCTGTATATATATATATAATATTACATCGTTACAACACTGTAGATATACATAATATTACATCGTTACAACACTGTAGATATACATAATATTACATTTGAAATGTCTCTATTCTTTTGTAACTTCTGTGAGTGTAATGTTTACTGTTCATTTCTTATTGTTTGTTTCCCTTTTGTTTATTATCTATTTCACTTGCTTTGGCAAAGTTAACAAATGTTTCACATGTCAATACATTGAATTGAGAGAGAGAGTGTGAGAGTGAGAGAAATCTAGAGTGCTTTGGCAAAGTTAACAAAGACAGAGACAGAATTGAGAGAGAGAGTGTGAGAGTGAGAGAGAGGGAGAGAGAGAGAAAGAGAGAGAGAGAGACAGAGAGACAGTGAGAGACAGACAGACAGAACAGAGTGAGAGAGAGAGACAGACAGACAGACAGACAGACAGACAGACAGACAGACAGACAGACAGACAGACAGACAGACAGACAGACAGACAGACAGACAGACAGACACAGACACAGAGAGACACAGACAGACACAGAGAGACACAGACAGACAGACAGACAGACAGACAGACAGACAGACAGACAGACAGACAGACAGACAGACAGACAGACAGACAGACAGACAGACAGACAGACAGACAGACAGACAGAGAGTTATAAAGATATCGAGAGGGGAGAGACAGAAAAGGAGGGAGAAGAATGAAATGGAATACAGACAGGTGATGTGAGAGGAAGAGAGACGTACTTGGATGGGGAAGAAAGAGAAAAGGAAGATGAAGAGAAGAGGGAGAGAGATACTAGAGGTGAGGAAGAGAAGAGAAGAGGGAGAGATACTATAGGTGGAGAGGTGAGGAAGAGAAGAGAAGATGGAGAGATACTATAGGTGGAGAGGTGAGGAAGAGAAGATGAAGAGATACTATAGGTGGAGAGGTGAGGAAGAGAAGAGAAGATGGAGAGATACTATAGGTGGAGAGGTGAGGAAGAGAAGAGGAGAGATACTATAGGTGGAGAGGTGAGGAAGAGAAAGAGAAGAGGGAGAGATACTATAGGTGGAGAGGTGAGGAAGAGAAGAGGGAGAGATACTATAGGTGGAGAGGTGAGGAAGAGAAGAGAAGAGAAGAGGGAGAGATACTATAGGTGGAGAGGTGAGGAAGAGAAGAGAAGAGGGAGAGATACTATAGGTGGAGAGGTGAGGAAGAGAAGATAAGAGGGAGAGATACTATAGGTGGAGAGGTGAGGAAGAGAAGAGGGAGAGATACTATAGGTGGAGAGGTGAGGAAGAGAAGAGGGGGAGATACTATAGGTGGAGAGGTGAGGAAGAGAAGAGGGAGATATACTATAGGTGGAGAGGTGAGGAAGAGAAGAGAAGAGTGAGAGATACTATAGTGGAGAGGTGAGGAAGAGAAGAGAAGAGGGATAGATACTATAGGTGGAGAGGTGAGGAAGAGAAGAGAAGAGAGGAGGGAGAGATACAATAGGTGGAGAGGTGAGGAAGAGAAGAGAAGAGGGAGATATACTATAGGTGGAGAGGTGAGGATGAGAAGAGTAGAGGGAGAGATACTATAGGTGGAGAGGTGAGGAAGAGAAGAGAAGAGGGAGAGATACTATAGGTGGAGAGGTGAGGAAGAGAAGAGAAGAAGGAGAGATACTATAGGTGGAGAGGTGAGGATGAGAAGAGAGAAGGTAGAGGGATAGTAAGAAATAGATGGAGAGAGGAAGGCAGAAGTGTGTGTGTGTGTGTGTGTGCCTGTCACAGGAAAACAAAGCAAATCTAACCAGTACACCATTCATTTACATCAACCACCAGATACAAACATCTAATTTTCATACACACACACACACACACACACACACACACACACACACACACACACACACACACTGCTGATTTGGTTGGGTCTTATACAGTCTGCAATGGAAATCAGGCAGGAAAATAAGACCTGTAGGGTCCCCTTATACCACTATTTACATATGTACCTACAATACACACACACACACAGAGACACGCACTGACTCACTAACATACACACGCACACACGCACGCATACACACACACACCCATGTACACGCACTCACTCACACGCACGCACATACACACAGACACACACACACACACACACACACACACACACACACACACACACACACACACACACACACACACACACACACACACACACACACACACACACACACACACACACACACACACACAGTCTCTCTCTCTTCCAGCTTGTCTTTGTGTCCCTTTATTGTGTCCTAATGTCCTTCATCCTGAGGCTAGTCTCCTTCTCTCTCTCCTCCCTTCCCCTCTCCTTCTCTCTTCCCACTCTCCTCCCTTCCCCTCTCCTCCTCCCTTCCCCTCTCCTCCTCCCTTCCCCTCCCCTTCTCTCTTCCCTCTCCTTCTCCCTTCCCCTCTCCTCCTCCCTTCCCCTCTCCTTCTCCCTTCCCCTCTCCTCCTCCCTTCCCCTCTCCTTCTCTCTTCCCCTCTCCTTCTGCCTTCCTCTCTCCTTCTCTATCATATTCAGTCTTACTTTCTCTTCTGTGTCCTGTGCTCTCTGTCTCCATTTAGGCCAGACTTTGACCAGGGGCTGGATTTTGTCCTCAGCCTGGTCTGGGTGTGTGATGCTGGGAGAGTGGGGAACAGTAGGAAGATGGCTGGGTGTGAGAGAGTGTGGGAGAGTAGGGCGAGGGCTGGAGGTGGGAGAGTGTGTGTTTGTATGTGTGTGTGTGTTTGAGTACCATGGACATTTGATGCCTGACCTAAATCTGTCTGCCATCATTACTTAACTAGGAGAAGGAGAGAACCTCAGGAAACACACACAACAATATGAGAGAGCACTCTGCAATGAAAGACGCCCAAAAAAACATTACACTCTGTGTGTGTGTGTGTGTGTGTGTGTGTGTGTGTGTGTGTGTGTGTGTGTGTGTGTGTGTGTGTGTGTGTGTGTGTGTGTGTGTGTGTGTGTGTGTGTGTGTGTGTGTGTGTGTTAGATATGGGCGATAGATTTCCTGAATTGATGCGAAAATATCGATATGTATAACAATTCTGCACCATAGTTTATAACATTAATATGCTGTATAGTTTATAACATTCATCTGCTGTATAGTTTATAACATCCATCTGCACCATAGTTTATAACATCCATCTGCGCCATCGTTTATAACATCCATCTGCGCCATCGTTTATAACATCCATCTGCACCATAGTTTATAACATCCATCTGCACCATAATTTATAACATCCATCTGCACCATAGTTTATAACATCTATCTGCTGTATAGTTTATAACATCCATCTGCACCATTTTATAACATCCATCTGCACCATAGTTTATAACATCCATCTGCTGTATAGTTAATAACATTCATCTGCACCGTAATTTATAACATCCATCTGCACCATAGTTTATAACATCCATCTGCTCTATAGTTTATAACATTCATCTGCACCATAGTTTACATCATCCATCTGCACCATAGTTTATAACATCCATCTGCTGTATAGTTAATAACATTCATCTGCACCATAATTTATAACATCCATCTGCACCATAGTTTATAACATCCATCTGCTGTATAGTTTATAACATCCATCTGCACCATCGTTTATAACATCCATCTGCTGTATAGTTTGTAACATCCATCTGCTGTATAGTTTATAACATCCATCTGCTGTATAGTTTATAACATCCATCTGCACCATAGTTTATAACATCCATCTGCTGTATAGTTTATAACATCCATCTGCTGTATAGTTTATAACATCCATCTGCACCATAGTTTATAACATCCATCTGCTGTATAGTTTATAACATCCATCTGCACCATAGTTTATAACATCCATCTGCTGTATAGTTTATAACATCCATCTGCTGTATAGTTTATAACATCCATCTGCACCATTGTTTATAACATCCATCTGCTGTATAGTTTATAACATCCATCTGCACCATAGTTTATAACATCCATCTGCTGTATAGTTTATAACATCCATCTGCACCATAGTTTATAACATCCATCTGCTGTATAGTTTATAACATCCATCTGCTGTATAGTTTATAACTTCCATCTGCACCATAGTTTTATTTTTTATGACCCTTTAAACTACTGCTACTAGTTTGATGGTTGAAGTCCTCAACTGTTCCATTATCAACCCCCCATGTTAGCCAACTATTTCATTCATTGTCAAATGTCACATTTCTCTAGTACAGGCAGCTTATCGTAATGAACCATAGCGTCAAATGTCTTTGATAAGGCATCAGTAAGGTTGGTGTCGATGATTTGCGGGTTTGTCACCCTAGCTCTGTGTGTGTGTGTGTGTGTGTGTGTGTGTGTGTGTGTGTGTGTGTGTGTGTGTGTGTGTGTGTGTGTGTGTGTGTGTGTGTGTGTGTGTGTGTGTGCGTGCGTGTGTGTGTGTGTGTGTGTGTGTGTGCACGCGTGTGTGTGTGTGCGTGTGTGTGTGTGTGTGTGTGTGTGTGTGCGTGCGTGCGTGAGTGCATGTGTGTGTGTACGTGTGTGTGCGTGTGTGTGTGCGTGATTGTGTGTTCTCCTCCAGCAGTGATGACCTCCCTCTGCTCTGGCTTCATCCCCTCTGTACTGGAGTATCATGTAACCTACCCAGACAAGACGCTCATCACGTTATACCACAACCTTAGCAGCACCTTAAACCATCTCACTATCCAGCCAGTTGTCTCTCAGAACACACTGGGAAATGAGGCGTCCGTCCTGCTTTTCAAAACCTGCCACTAGGGGTATCAGTGAGCCCTATCACCATCAGGTATGCCTGGGTTTCACTACAGGCGTTGTAGACGGGGATGGTGGATGGGCGGAAGCCGCGAAGCTCCTGCTCCGACTGTCGCGTGTTCAGGCCCAGTGTTAATGCATTCGTGTTTTTTGTTTGTGTGGTTTCTTACCACAACCCAAACCTTAACCCTGTACTCTATATCATCTACTGCATCTTTATGTAATACGTGTATCACTAGCCACTTTAAACTATGCCACTTTGTTTACATACTCATCTCATATGTATATACTGTACTCGATACCATCTACTGTATCTTGCCTATGCCGCTCTGTACCATCACTCATTCATATATCTTTATGTACATACAGTGCCTTGCGAAAGTATTCGGCCCCCTTGAACATTGCGACCTTTTGCCACATTTCAGGCTTCAAACATAAAGATATAAAACTGTATTTTTTTGTGAAGAATCAACAACAAATGGGACAAAATCATGAAGTGCAACGACATTTATTGGATATTTCAAACTTTTTTAACAAATCAAAAACTGAAAAATTGGGCGTGCAAAATTATTATTCGTTGGTTTTTTTTTCTGACAAGTGAAGCACTTAGATATGATCATTTTCACGTTTTCATACATTCTTATACTGTTTGGGGATTGTGGTGCTGTATACTAAGACATGTAATATTACAGCTGTATACTAAGACATATAATATTACAACTGTATACTAAGACATGTAATATTACAGCTGTATACTAAGACATGTAATATTACAGCTGTATACTAAGACATATAATATTACAGCTGTATACTAAGACATATAATATTACAGCTGTATACTAAGACATATAATATTACAGCTGTATACTAAGACATATAATATTACAAGACAGCTGTAATATTACAGCTGTATACTAAGACATGTAATATTACAGCTGTATACTAAGACATGTAATATTACAGCTGTATACTAAGACATGTAATATTACAGCTGTATACTAAGACATATAATATTACAGCTGTATACTAAGACATGTAATATTACAGCTGTATACTAAGACATGTAATATTACAGCTGTATACTAAGACATGTAATATTACAGCTGTATACTAAGACATGTAATATTACAGCTGTATACTAAGACATATAATATTACAGCTGTATACTAAGACATTTAATATTACAGCTGTATACTAAGACATGTAATATTACAGCTGTATACTAAGGCATTTGTGAAGGTTCTATATCAATATAGATTGGGAAAGAGGCAGTGCGTTTTGGACAACTAAATAAAGTAAATAAAACCACATTTAAAAAAATCTCCCATCCAGGACCAGAGTCTACGTAGACCAGTGCGCCATAGCCAATCAGAGCTACAGGAGGCCTTTATGCAAACAAGCCATTTGCCACAAGGGCCTGCCGTCATTACCTTTGAACTGGACTGTGTGTTTACAGGCAGTTGGACCTGCCTTCATTACCTTTGAACTGGACTGTGTGTTTACAGACAGTTGGACCTGCCTTCATTACCTTTGAACTGGACTGTGTGTTTACAGACAGTTGGACCTGCCTTCATTACCTTTGAACTGGACTGTGTGTTTACAGGCAGTTGGACCTGCCTTCATTACCTTTGAACTGGACTGTGTGTTTACAGGCAGTTGGACCTGCCTTCATTACCTTTGAACTGGACTGTGTGTTTACAGGCAGTTGGACCTGCCTTCATTACCTTTGAACTGGACTGTGTGTTTACAGACAGTTGGACCTGCCGTCATTACCTTTGAACTGGACTGCGTGTTTACAGGCAGTTGAACCTGCCTTCATTACCTTTGAACTGGACTGTGTGTTTACAGGCAGTTGGACCTGCCTTCATTACCTTTGAACTGGACTGTGTGTTTACAGGCAGTTGGACCTGCCTTCATTACCTTTGAACTGGACTGTGTGTTTACAGACAGTTGGACCTGCCTTCATTACCTTTGAACTGGACTGTGTGTTTACAGGCAGTTGGACCTGCCTTCATTACCTTTGAACTGGACTGTGTGTTTACAGACAGTTGGACCTGCCGTCATTACCTTTGAACTGGACTGCGTGTTTACAGGCAGTTGGACCTGCCGTCAGTACCTTTGAACTGGACTGTGTGTTTACAGGCAGTTGGACCTGCCTTCATTACCTTTGAACTGGACTGTGTGTTTACAGGCAGTTGGACCTGCCGTCAGTACCTTTGAACTGGACTGTGTGTTTACAGGCAGTTGGACCTGCCTTCATTACCTTTGAACTGGACTGTGTGTTTACAGGCAGTTGGACCTGCCGTCATTACCTTTGAACTGGACTGTGTGTTTACAGGCAGTTGGACCTGCCGTCATTACCTTTGATCTGGACTGTGTGTTTACAGACAGTTGGACCTGTCAGTACCTTTGAACTGGACTGTGTGTTTACAGACAGTTGGACCTGCCGTCAGTACCTTTGATCTGGACTGTGTTTACAGGCAGTTGGACCTGCCTTCATTACCTTTGAACTGGACTGTGTGTTTACAGGCAGTTGGACCTGCCTTCATTACCTTTGAACTGGACTGTGTGTTTACAGGCAGTTGGACCTGCCTTCATTACCTTTGAACTGGACTGTGTGTTTACAGGCAGTTGGACCTGCCTTCATTACCTTGAACTGGACTGTGTGTTTACAGGCAGTTGGACCTGCCTTCATTACCTTTGAACTGGACTGTGTGTTTACAGGCAGTTGGACCTGCCTTCATTACCTTTGAACTGGACTGTGTGTTTACAGACAGTTGGACCTGCCTTCATTACCTTTGAACTGGACTGTGTGTGTCACGTTCTGACCTTAATTTCCTTTGTTTTGTATTTATTTAGTATGGTCAGGGCGTGAGTTGGGTGGGTTGTCTATGTTTGTTTTTCTAGGTTTTGGGAATTTCAATGTTTCGGCCTAGTATGGTTCTCAATCAGAGGCAGGTGTCATTAGTTGTCTCTGATTGAGAATCATACTTAGGTAGCCTGGGTTTCACTGTGTGTTTGTGGGTGATTGTTTCCGTGTCTGTGTTTGTTCGCCACACGGTACTGTTTCGGTTTTGTTCACGTTTATTGTTTTGTATTCATTGAGTGTTCAGTTCATGTTTTTAAATAAACAACCATGGACACTTACCACGCCGCATCTTGGTCCGATCCTTGCTACACCTCCTCTTCAGACGAAGAGGAGGAAAACCCTTACAGAATCACACACCCCCCAAGGACCGAGCGGCGTGGTAAAAAACCGCAGCGACGACAGCAGCAGCAGCAGCAACAGCGGCCAGCATCACAGGACTCCTGGACATGGGAGCAGATACTGAACAGAGAGGGACCCTGGGCACAGGCTGGGGAAAATCGCCGTCCTAAAGCAGAGCTGGAGGCAGCGAAAGCTGAGCGGCGTGGTAAAAAACCGCAGCGACGACAGCAGCAGCAGCAGCAACAACAGCGGCCAGCATCAGAGCAGAATCTGGACTACACGACTTGGGAGGAGATAGACAGGTGGGCGGTCGACCCAGGGAGAGTGCCGGAGCCCGCCTGGGATTCGATGGAGCAGTGCAAGAAAGGCTACAGGAGAATGAGGTTGGCGAAGCCAGCACGGCAGTGCGACAGGTACGAGAGGCAGCCCCAAATTATTTTTTGGGGGGGCACACGAGGTGTGGTACTAAGCCAGGTAGCAGACCTGAGCTCACTCCTCGTGCTTATGATAAGCAGCGCATTACTGGTCAGGCACCGTGTTATGCGGTTAAGCGCACGGTGTCGCCAGTGCGTGCCCATAGCCCGGTGCGCTATAGGGCAGCCCCCGAGAGTGCCATGCGAGTGTGGGCATTGAGCCAGGGCGTATGGTGCCTGCTCAGCGGGTCTGGTCGCCGGCACGCAGTTTTGGTCCAGGTTATCCTGCGCCGGCTCTGCGTGCTGTGTCTCCGGGCGCTGGGAGGGTGCAGTGCGTCCTCTGCCTGCGCTCCGCTCGTGCCGGGCAAATGTGGGAGTGGAGCCAAAGGGAGAGGTGCGTGTAGTAAGCACTAGATCTCCCGTGCTTACCCACAGCCCGGTTCAACCTGTGCCTGCACTCTGGAGGGTCCGGGCTAGAGTAGTTGTCCAGCCTGGGGAAGTGGTGCCAAGGTTGCGCACCAGAGCTCCAGTGCTCCCCCACAGCCCAGTCTTTCAGGCTCCTCCTAACACCAAGCCTCCTGAAGGTCTCCCCAGCCTGGTGGTTCCTGTGGCAGCCCCACGCACCAGGCTGTCTCTCTGTCTCCTCCCTGCAGGTGGTCCCGCCTGTCCGGCGCCGCTGCCGGAGCCTCCCGCCTGTCCGGCGCCGCTTCCGGAGCGTCCCGCCTGTCCGGCGCCGCTGCCGGAGCCTCCCGCCTGTCCGGCGCCGCTGCCGGAGCGTCCCGCCTGTCCGGCGCCGCTGCCGGAGCGTCCCGCCTGTCCGGCGCCGCTGCCGGAGCCTCCCGCCTGTCCGGCGCCACAGCGTCCGGCGCCGCTGCCGGAGCCCCTCAGCCCAGAGGCGCCAGAGCCCCTCAGCCCAGAGGCGCCGGAGCCCCTCAGCCCAGAGGCGCCGGAGCCCCTCAGCCCAGAGGCGCCAGAGCCCCTGCCCCTCTGTCCCGAGCCCCTGCCCCTCTGTCCCGAGCCCCTGCCCCTCTGTCCCGAGCCCCTGCCCCTCTGTCCCGAGCTCCTGTCCCTCTGTCCCGAGCTCCTGTCCCTCTGTCCCGAGCTCCTGCCCCTCTGTCCAGAGCTTCTGCCCCTCTGTCCCGAGCTGCCCCTCTGTCCAGTGGGGTCATTGAGAGGGGTGGCCATGGTGAGAAAGCCACGGAGGCGGACAATAAGGCGGACTAAGACAATGTTGAAGTGGGGTCCGCGTCCCGCGCCAGAACCGCCACCGCGGACAGACGCCCACCCAGACCCTCCCCTATAGGTCAAGGTTTTGCGGCCGGAGTCCGCACCTTTGGGGGGGGGTACTGTCACGTTCTGACCTTAATTTCCTTTGTTTTGTATTTATTTAGTATGGTCAGGGCGTGAGTTGGTTGGGTTGTCTATGTTTGTTTTTCTAGGTTTTGGGAATTTCAATGTTTCGGCCTAGTATGGTTCTCAATCAGAGGCAGGTGTCATTAGTTGTCTCTGATTGAGAATCATACTTAGGTAGCCTGGGTTTCACTGTGTGTTTGTGGGTGATTGTTTCCGTGTCTGTGTTTGTTCGCCACACGGTACTGTTTCGGTTTTGTTCACGTTTATTGTTTTGTATTCATTGAGTGTTCAGTTCATGTTTTTAAATAAACAACCATGGACACTTACCACGCCCGCATCTTGTCCGAATCCTTGCTACACCTCCTCTTCAGACGAAGAGGAGGAAAACCCTTACAGTGTGTTTACAGACAGTTGGACCTGCCTTCATTACCTTTGAACTGGACTGTGTGTTTACAGGCAGTTGGACCTGCCTTCATTACCTTTGAACTGGACTGTGTGTTTACAGGCAGTTGGACCTGCCTTCATTACCTTTGAACTGGACTGTGTGTTTACAGACAGTTGGACCTGCCGTCATTACCTTTGAACTGGACTGCGTGTTTACAGGCAGTTGGACCTGCCTTCATTACCTTTGAACTGGACTGTGTGTTTACAGGCAGTTGGACCTGCCTTCATTACCTTTGAACTGGACTGTGTTTACAGGCAGTTGGACCTGCCTTCATTACCTTTGAACTGGACTGTGTGTTTACAGGCAGTTGGACCTGCCTTCATTACCTTTGAACTGGACTGTGTGTTTACAGGCAGTAGCAACAGCGTGATTTTAGATCATTAGAACTAATTTGGCAAAAGCAACAAAATACCCCTGAATGGATTTCTGCAAATGTATAAATACCACCAAAGTCTTCTTACATTTGGGAGCTTTACAGTCCCATTGCTCAAACAGCCATAGAAAAAGGTAGGCTAACAACAAGATCAACAATTAATGCTAACCAGAGCAAGATTAGCTCAAATATAATGAAGGAACATTAGAAAAATCCTCTCAAACTTTATCAGCTAGTTTGCTGTCAAAATTGCACTGATAAACAATGGGGAATAGTAAGTAGCCTGCTCGTCCTTCTGCAGCTTGCCTGCCAATGCATGCTTGTCCCAACCAAGCACCCAAGCTAACTGGCTAAAGTTGGCTAGCTTGCTAGCTAGCCACTTCCAGACGCAAATGAGAGAACTCCTCACTCTGATAATTTCACTCGCCCTAGCCAGAGCTGGTTAGGTTGTTTACATGTTATCTAGTGTTCATGACTAACTATATATTTGTTTACCTATGTTTACTGACACCGGTCATATCAAATCAAATCAAATTTTATTTGTCACATACACATGGTTAGCAGATGTTAATGCGAGTGTAGCGAAATGCTTGTGCTTCTAGTTCCGACAATGCAGTGATAACCAACAAGTAATCTAACTAACAATTCCAAAACTACTGTCTTATACACAGTGTAAGGGGATAAGGAATATGTACATAAGGATATATGAATGAGTGATGGTACAGAGCAGCATACAGTAGATGGTATCGAGTACAGTATATACATATGAGATGAGTATGTAGACAAAGTAAACAAAGTGGCATAGTTAAAGTGGCTAGTGACATAAGAATGCAGTCGATGATCTAGAGTACAGTATATACATATGCATATGAGATGAATAGTGTAGGGTAAGTAACATTATATAAGGTAGCATTGTTTAAAGTGGCTAGTGATATATTTACATCATTTCCCATCAATTCCCATTATTAAAGTGGCTGGAGTTGGGTCAGTGTCAATGACAGTGTGTTGGCAGCAGCCACTCAATGTTAGTGATTGCTGTTTAACAGTCTGATGGCCTTGAGATAGAAGCTGTTTTTCAGTCTCTCGGTCCCAGCTTTGATGCACCTGTACTGACCTCGCCTTCTGGATGATAGCGGGGTGAACAGGCAGTGGTTTGGGTGGTTGATGTCCTTGATGATCTTTATGGCCTTCCTGTAACATCGGGTGGTGTAGGTGTCCTGGAGGGCAGGTAGTTTGCCCCGGTGATGCGTTGTGCAGACCTCACTACCCTCTGGAGAGCCTTACGGTTGAGGGCGGAGCAGTTGCCGTACCAGGCGGTGATACAGCCCGCCAGGATGCTCTCGATTGTGCATCTGTAGAAGTTTGTGAGTGCTTTTGGTGACAAGCCGAATTTCTTCAGCCTCCTGAGGTTGAAGAGGCGCTGCTGCGCCTTCTTCACGACGCTGTCAGTGTGAGTGGACCAATTCAGTTTGTCTGTGATGTGTATGCCGAGGAACTTAAAACTTGCTACCCTCTCCACTACTGATCCATCGATGTGGATAGGGGGTGTTCCCTCTGCTGTTTCCTGAAGTCCACAATCATCTCCTTAGTTTTGTTGACGTTGAGTGTGAGGTTATTTTCCTGACACCACACTCCGAGGGCCCTCACCTCCTCCCTGTAGGCCGTCTCGTCGTTGTTGGTAATCAAGCCTACCACTGTTGTGTCGTCCGCAAACTTGATGATTGAGTTGGAGGCGTGCATGGCCACGCAGTCGTGGGTGAACAGGGAGTACAGGAGAGGGCTCAGAACGCACCCTTGTGGGGCCCCGTGTTGAGGATCAGCGGGAGGAGATGTTGCTGCCTACCCTCACCACCTGTGGGCGGCCCGTCAGGAAGTCCAGTACCCAGTTGCACAGGGCGGGGTCGAGACCCAGGGTCTCGAGCTTGATGACGAGCTTGGAGGGTACTATGGTATTGAATGCCGAGCTGTAGTCGATGAACAGCATTCTCACATAGGTATTCCTCTTGTCCAGGTGGGTTAGGGCAGTGTGCAGTGTGGTTGAGATTGCATCGTCTGTGGACCTATTTGGGCGGTAAGCAAATTGGAGTGGGTCTAGGGTGTCAGGTAGGGTGGAGGTGATATGGTCCTTGACTAGTCTCTCAAAGCACTTCATGATGACGGAAGTGAGTGCTACGGGCGTAGTCGTTTAGCTCAGTTACCTTAGCTTTCTTGGGAACAGGAACAATGGTGGCCCTCTTGAAGCATGTGGGAACAGCAGACTGGTATAGGGATTGATTGAATATGTCCGTAAACACACCGGCCAGCTGGTCTACGCATGCTCTGAGGGCGCGGCTGGGGATGCCGTCTGGGCCTGCAGCCTTGCGAGGTTAACACGTTTAAATGTCTTACTCACCTCGGCTGCAGTGAAGGAGAGACCGCATGTTTCGTTGCAGGCCGTGTCAGTGGCACTGTATTGTCCTCCAAGCGGGCAAAAAGTGATTTAGTCTGCCTGGGAGCAAGACATCCTGGTCCGTGACTGGGCTGGGTTTCTTCTTGTAGTCCGTGATTGACTGTAGACCCTGCCACATGCCTCTTGTGTCTGAGCCATTGAATTGAGATTCCACTTTGTCTCTGTACTGACGCTTAGCTTGTTTAATAGCCTTGCGGAGGGAATAGCTGCATTGTTTATATTCGGACATATTACCAGACACCTTGCCCTGATTAAAAGCAGTGGTTCGCGCTTTCAGTTTCACGCGAATGCTGCCATCAATCCACGGTTTCTGGTTTGGGAATATTTTTATCGTTGCTATGGGAACGACATCTTCGACGCACGTTCTAATGAACTCGCACACTGAATCAGCGTATTCGTCAATATTTCCATCTGACGTAATACGAAACATGTCCCAGTCCACGTGATGGAAGCAGTCTTGGAGTGTGGAGTCAGCTTGGTCTGACCAGCGTTGGACAGACCTCAGCGTGGGAGCCTCTTGTTTTAGTTTCTGCCTGTAGGCAGGGATCAGCAAAATGGAGTCGTGGTCAGCTTTTCCGAAAGGGGGCGGGGCAGGGCCTTATATGCGTCGCGGAAGTTAGAGTAACAATGATCCAAGGTTTTACCACCCCTGGTTGCGCAATCGATATGCTGGTAAAATTTAGGGAGTCTTGTTTTCAGATTAGCTTTGTTAAAATCCCCAGCTACAATGAATGCAGCCTCCGGATAAATGGTTTCCAGTTTGCAAAGAGTTAAATAAAGTTCGTTCAGAGCCATCGATGTGTCTGCTTGGGGGGGGATATATACGGCTGTGATTATAATCGAGGAGAATTCTCTTGGAAGATAATGCGGTCTACATTTGATTGATATTCAGCGTTTGTTGCGCGTTCATAAAGTAATCAGTTATTCTGCACTCTGCAACACTCAGACGAGAGTGCTCTGAAATTGGAGTAGATAGCCAGGGTGAATTTTTTGAACGCAAGAGATATGCTAACTGGATAACTGTCGTTCAAGTTCAGCTTAGCTAGCTAGCTAGCAAAGCGATTCACATTTGTTGCTAGCTAACCAAATGACACGTGCATCTCTAGCTGTTTCGCCACCGAAAAATGATATGAGGGGAAAAGTCAGTCAGTCACCCACTCCTCCAATCACATGACGTCCTCCTACTGTAGCATCTAGCTAACGTTAGGCTCAGTGTTGTTAGCTTGCTACATAAATAGATATGCTAGCCTATTAGCCCCGTTATGACTGACTTGTGATTACTTCCCTTGATAGTTTGATTGTATTGACATTCCCAGCCTTATTTACATTCGTCTGTTTTAGTCTAAAATAGTGAGTCATTGAAACGGAAACAGTCCCGAATGGAGGCAGCAAACAATGTACCAGGTTGATTTACAACCTGATAGCAATATTTTTGGGACCAAGAAATGTATTGGTGAGTTATATTAATCATGCGTTGACCTGCATCCATCTATTCTGCCAACAATTCCTTACTGTACGTCATGGAATGTTGAGTCAAATAGAACCTATTTTTTTTTTTAAATCTCTCATAAAGTTGGTTTTGTAGCAAGACATTATGATTGTTTGTTTTGTTTTATATCTGCAAAGTAGTTAAAATGATGTCAGTTCCCCTTTTTAACCTTTTGAATTTTGACATTTATGGACAAAAGTCTGATTCTGTAGTGAGACTGTGAGAGGTTGTTGTACTTTCACCTCATGACGCCATCAGACTCCATCGCTACGTTCAACAACCAGACTCAAACCTACCTGGTCAGTCTGGCTTTCCCCCCAGTGTAGCTCTGCCTCCTCACTCAGCCCTAGCTGACAGGAAGTAGTCCTTTCCCCCCAGTGTAGCTCCGCCTCTTCACTCAGCCCTAGCTGGCAGGAAGTAGTCCTTTCCCCCCAGTGTAGTTCTGCCTCCTCACTCAGCTCTAGCTGACAGGAAGTAGTCCTTTCCCCCCAGTGTAGCTCCGCCTCTTCAATCAGCTCTAGCTGACAGGAAGTAGTCCTTTCCCCCCAGTGTAGCTCTGCCTCCTCACTCAGCTCTAGCTGACAGGAAGTAGTCCTTTCCCCCCAGTGTAGCTCTGCCTCCTCACTCAGCTCTAGCTGACATGAAGTAGTCCTTTCCCCCCAGTGTAGCTCTGCCTCCTCACTCAGCTCTAGCTGACAGGAAGTAGTCCTTTCCCCCCAGTGTAGTTCTGCCTCCTCACTCAGCTCTAGCTGACAGGAAGTAGTCCTTTCCCCCCAGTGTAGCTCTGCCTCCTCACTCAGCTCTAGCTGACAGGAAGTAGTCCTTTCCCCCCAGTGTAGCTCTGCCTCCTCACTCAGCTCTAGCTGACAGGAAGTAGTCCTTTCCCCCCAGTGTAGCTCCGCCTCCTCACTCAGCCCTAGCTGACAGGAAGTAGTCCTTTCCCCCCAGTGTAGCTCCGCCTCTTCACTCAGCTCTAGCTGACAGGAAGTAGTCCTTTCCCCCCAGTGTAGCTCTGCCTCCTCACTCAGCCCTAGCTGACAGGAAGTAGCTACGTTTACATTTGAATTGTAATTAGTTTCATCCTTGCTTTTCCTCTTTTTTTTTGCTGTACAGCAGGGGTGTCAAAGTCAAATGGACGGAGGGCCAAATAAAAAAATCAGCTACAAGACGAGGGCCGGACTGTTCGAATGTTCATTGAAAAATTTTTAAATGACGCATATAGTCTAGTGAACCTAATTGAACCTACTGAAAACCTAACAAATATATTACAATATGATCAGATAAATAAAGCAATATTTTCTTATGGCTCTGTCAGTAATCTTTAATTTTCAACAGACACAAAAGACAAATTTCCTTTATATAAATATCCCCATAACATGAACATTAAATGAAAGAAACCGGTATTCAAGGCACCATCAGTAGACTATATTTTCTATTTTAGCAAAAGTGGGCTAAATTTACTTCAAAGAAAAAACAATAATAGCAATTTTCTATCATCCACTCAACTGAAATATTTTTAAAATATAATTGGATTGAAATACAAAAAAATAAAGTGCAAAAATCTATTAATCAAAAACAACACTTTGTTTAAGGAGAAGTAACATGCAGTGAAAACAAATATTAAATTTTAACTTTTAAACTTGAACTGAGTAAAAACTCTAAATATGTGATTGCACAGTAATGTTCACTTGTTTGAGGTTGAGGGTGATACTTGGTGGTGTCCCATCTTTTCCACAAGTTCATCAATGTTCGGGGTAAGGCTCTGAGCTGAAGAAATCCTCAGAATTGAGTGGAGGTGTTCAGCAGTAAGTCGACTTCTGTGTGATGTTTTGTTCAGGTTCATCAAAGAAAACAGTTGTTCACACAGGTATGTGCTGCCAAACATAGACAACGTTTGAGCAGCCTGGATGCGCAGCTGGGGCATTGTGCCGGGAGGAAACGGGCGAACTCCGCAGCACCCACTGCCGCATATTTTGCCCTCAGTGCATCATTGCATTGGAGGTCAATCAACTCCATTTGGAGGTTTGGTGGTGAGCTTTCCACGTCAACAGCAAATGGGTTACCGAGCAGTTCCAACCTGCTTTTGTGCTTCAAAGTCAGCAAATCGGCGTCGAAAGTCAGCGGCAAGCATACCTATTTTATCAGCCAACTGTGTGCTCGGGAACGCACTGGTAGAGAGCTTCTCTTTCATGGTCTGGCAGCTGGGAAAGTGGCTCAAATTTTCTTTCCGCATCTGCGTCTCCCACAGAGTCAGTTTGGTTTTAAATGCCTTCACTGTACTGTACATATCAGAGATGACACGATCCCGACCCTGCAGCTGCAAGTTTATTGCATTCAGATGACTCGTAATGTCACACAGAAAAGCCATTTCACACAGAAACATTTCGTCTCGGAGTTGTGTTGTGTCTTTCCCTTTGCTGTCCAAGAACAGACAAATCTCCTCACGAAGCTCGAAACATCTTTGAAGCACCTTTCCCTGGCTTAGCCATCGCACCTCTGTGTGATAAGGCAAATCACCATGCTCCGTTTCTAACTCCGTCAGAAATGCCTTGAACTGGCGGTGATTCAAACCTTTGGCTCTGATAAAGTTAACTGTGCGCGTGATGATGCTCATTACATGCTCCATTTTCAAGGCTTTACCGCACAACGCTTCCTGGTGTATGATACAATGATAAGCTGTCAGCTCACCTGTCGCGTTTTCCTCTTGCATCTTTCCCGTATCTTCGCCACCAGTCCGCTCCTGTGTCCACACATCGCAGGTGCTCCGTCGGTTGTCAAACAGACGAGTTTTTCCCAAGGCAGCTCCATCTCATTTACACATCTTGACACCTCTTCATACAAATCATGCCCCGTAGTTGTGCCATGCATAGGACGTAAAGCCAAAAACTCCTCTGTCACGCTTAGGTTGGAGTCCACTCCGCGGATGAAAATTGACAACTGGGCAATGTCAGAAATGTCGGTGCTCTCATCCACAGCCAAGGAATATGCAATAAAATCTTTCCCTTTTTCACAAGCTGCTCTTTTAGATTGATGGACAACTGGTCTACTCTCTCGGCAATGGTGTTTCTGCTCAGACTCACATTTAAAAGAGTTGCCTTTTTCTGGGCAAACTTCGTCACAAACTTTAATCATGCAGTTTTTGATGAAATCCCCCTCCGTAAATGGCCGGGCTGATTTAGCGATCTCTTCTGCCAAAATAAAACTGGCCTTGACAGCAGCCTGGCCTTGTGATTTGGCTTTTTGAACAGAGCCTGTCGAGATTTGAGGCCTCGTTTTAATTCCTCTGCCTTTTGTAGCCTTTGTTCCATGTCCATATTCTTGTTTTTGTCCGCGTGTTTCGTTTCATAATGTCGTCTCAGATTATACTCTTTCAGTACCGCCACACTTTCTCCACACAGAAGACACACAGGTTTTTTCCAGCTACCTTCGTGAACATATACTCTGACTCCCACCTTGTTTGAAACCCCGGTTCTCAGTATCCACCTTCCGTTTTGCCATTTTTGATGGGTATCTGAAAGTTAATTTTACTGTGATGCTGGCCGACTGCTGTGCCAATAAATATTGAAATGAAGCAGCCTACTGCTCGGTGCGTCACCTTTGCATTGTGGGAAATGTAGTATTGGTGCGTGTAAAAGATCTGCGGGCTGCCGGCTTGCTGCGGGCCGGTTCTAATAATAAATCAAGATCATCCCAGGGGCCGTAAAAAACCTTCTTGCGGGCGGATGTGGCCCAGCGGGCCTTGACTCTGACATATGTGCTGTACAGTGTCCTTGTTTTTTTTTCACCACATTCAAAACCCAACTCAAACAACCTAGAATCGTCTTACGACCACCTTATGATAACCTTACAATCGCCCTCAGCTCATTCCTCTAATAGATGAGTTCCTGTCTGGTATATCATTTATTTACGTTTACTGAAAAATGGCGAGAAGGTTGCAGAAGGGCAATGTGTGTGTGTATGTGTGCATGTGTAGACAACCCTTTACTCTCATTCCCTCCGTCTAGTTCCCTCTCCTCTTCGCTCTTCTTCCTCCCTCCCTCCTCCTTCCGTCTTTCTCTGACTGTGACGTCCTGTCACCATGGTAACAGTGGAACGGGGAGTACTGTGCAACCAAGCAGCTTTCCCTTCATCTCACTGTTTTCTCTGTCCTTCTTTCCTCTCTCATCTTTCTCCCTCTTTCC
>NW_027040310.1:100000-129582 GCF_034236695.1 Oncorhynchus nerka | reverse complement strand
ATTTGATTTGATATGACCGGTGTCAGTAAACATAGGTAAACAAATATATAGTTAGTCATGAACACTAGATAACATGTAAACAACCTAACCAGCTCTGGCTAGGGCGAGTGAAATTATCAGAGTGAGGAGTTCTCTCATTTGCGTCTGGAAGTGGCTAGCTAGCAAGCTAGCCAACTTTAGCCAGTTAGCTTGGGTGCTTGGTTGGGACAAGCATGCATTGGCAGGCAAGCTGCAGAAGGACGAGCAGGCTACTTACTATTCCCCATTGTTTATCAGTGCAATTTTGACAGCAAACTAGCTGATAAAGTTTGAGAGGATTTTTCTAATGTTCCTTCATTATATTTGAGCTAATCTTGCTCTGGTTAGCATTAATTGTTGATCTTGTTGTTAGCCTACCTTTTTCTATGGCTGTTTGAGCAATGGGACTGTAAAGCTCCCAAATGTAAGAAGACTTTGGTGGTATTTATACATTTGCAGAAATCCATTCAGGGGTATTTTGTTGCTTTTGCCAAATTAGTTCTAATGATCTAAAATCACGCTGTTGCTACTGCCTGTAAACACACAGTCCAGTTCAAAGGTAATGAAGGCAGGTCCAACTGCCTGTAAACACACAGTCCAGTTCAAAGGTAATGAAGGCAGGTCCAACTGCCTGTAAACACAGTCCAGTTCAAAGGTAATGAAGGCAGGTCCAACTGCCTGTAAACACACAGTCCAGTTCAAAGGTAATGAAGGCAGGTCCAACTGCCTGTAAACACGCAGTCCAGTTCAAAGGTAATGACGGCAGGTCCAACTGTCTGTAAACACACAGTCCAGTTCAAAGGTAATGAAGGCAGGTCCAACTGCCTGTAAACACACAGTCCAGTTCAAAGGTAATGAAGGCAGGTCCAACTGCCTGTAAACACACAGTCCAGTTCAAAGGTAATGAAGGCAGGTCCAACTGTCTGTAAACACACTGTAAGGGTTTTCCTCCTCTTCGTCTGAAGAGGAGGTGTAGCAAGGATCGGACCAAGATGCGGCGTGGTAAGTGTCCATGGTTGTTTATTTAAAACATGAACTGAACACTCAATGAATACAAAACAATAAACGTGAACAAAATCAAACAGTACCGTGTGGCGAACAAAACACAGACACGGAAACAATCACCCACAAACACACAGTGAAACCCAGGCTACCTAAGTATGATTCTCAATCAGAGACAACTAATGACACCTGCCTCTGATTGAGAAACCATACTAGGTCAAACATTGAAATTCCAAAACCTAGAAAAACAAACATAGACAACCCAACCAACTCACGCCCTGACCATACTAAATAAATACAAAACAAAGGAAATTAAGGTCAGAACGTGACAGTACCCCCCAAAGGTGCGGACTCCGGCCGCAAAACCTTGACCTATAGGGGAGGGTCTGGGTGGGCGTCTGTCCGCGGTGGCGGTTCTGGCGGGACGCGGACCCCACTTCAACATTGTCTTAGTCCGCCTTATTGTCCGCCTCCGTGGCTTTCACCATGGCCACCCCTTCTCAATGACCCCACTGGACAGAGGGGCAGCTCGGGACAGAGGGGCAGAAGCTCTGGACAGAGGGGCAGGAGCTCGGGACAGAGGGACAGGAGCTCGGGACAGAGGGACAGGAGCTCGACAGAGGGGCAGGGGCTCGGGACAGAGGGGCAGGGGCTCGGGACAGAGGGCAGGGGCTCGGGACAGAGGGGCAGGGGGCTCTGGCGCCTCTGGGCTGAGGGGCCCGGGCGCCTGGGCTGAGGGGCCCGGCGCCTGCTGAGGGGTTGCTTTCTGGGCTGAGGGGCTCCAGCGGCGCCGGACGCTGTGGCGCTGGACAGGCGGGAGGCTGCGGCAGCGGCGCCGGACACGCCCTCCGCGGGCGCCGGGAGGCGGGACGCTGCAGCGGGCCGGACAGGCGGGAGGTTCCGCAGCGGCGCTCGGACAGGCGGGACGCTCCCGATCGCCGGGACAGGCAGGCGGCAGCGGCGCCCGACAGGCACCACCTGCAGGGAGGAGACAGAGAGACAGCCTGGTGCGTGGGGCTGCCACAGGAACCACCAGGCTGGGGAGACCTTCAGGAGGCTTGGTGTTAGGAGGAGCCTGAGACTGGGCTGTGGGGGAGCACTGGAGCTCTGTGCGCAACCTGGCACCACTTCCCCAGGCTGGACAACTACTCTAGCCCGGACCCCTCCAGAGTGCAGGCACAGGTTGAACCGGGCTGTGGGTAAGCACGGAGATCTAGTGCTTACTACACGCACCTCTCCTTTGGCTCCACTCCCACATTTGCCCGGCACGAGCGGAGCGCAGGCAGAGGACGCACTGCACCTCCCAGCGCCCGGGAGACACAGCACGCAGAGCCGGCGAGGATAACCTGGACCAAAACTGCGTGCCGGCGACCAGACCCCGCTGAGCAGGCACCATACGCCCTGGCTCAATGCCCACACTCGCATGGCACTCTCGGGGTTGCCCTATAGCGCACCGGGCTATGGGCACGCACTGGCGACACCGTGCGCTTAACCGCATAACACGGTGCCTGACCAGTAATGCGCTGCTTATCATAAGCACGAGGAGTGAGCTCAGGTCTGCTACCTGGCTTAGTACCACACCTCGTGTGCCCCCAAAAATAATTTGGGGCTGCCTCTCGTACCTGTCGCACTGCCGTGCTGGCTTCGCCAACCTCATTCTCCTGTAGCCTTCTTGCACTGCTCCATCGAATCCCAGGCGGGCTCCGGCACTCTCCTGGGTCGGCCGCCCACCTGTCTATCTCCTCCCAAGTCGTGTAGTCCAGATTCTGCTCTGATGCTGGCCGCTGTTGTTGCTGCTGCTGCTGCTGTCGTCGCTGGGTTTTTACCACGCTCGCTCAGCTGCTGCCTCCAGCTCTGCTTTAGGACGGCGATTTTCCCAGCCTGTGCCCAGGGTCCCTCTCTGTTCAGTATCTGCTCCCATGTCCAGGAGTCCTGTGATGCTGGCCGCTGCTGCTGCTGCTGCTGCTGTCGTCCTGCGGTTTTTTACCACGCCGCCTCGGTCCTTGGGGGGTGTGTGATTCTGCAGGGTTTTCTCCTCCTTCGTCTGGAAGAGGAGGTGTGAAAAGGATCGACCAAGATGCGTGGTAAGTGTCCATGGCTGTTTATTTAAAAACATGAACTGAACACTCAATGAATACAAAACAATAAACGTGAACAAAACCGAAACAGTACCGTGTGGCGAACAAACACAGACACGGGAAACAATCACCCACAAACACAGTGAAACCCAGGCTACCTAAGTATGATTCTCAATCAGAGACAACTAATGACACCTGCCTCTGATTGAGAACCATACTAGGCCGAAACATTGAAATTCCCAAAACCTAGAAAAACAAACATAGACAACTCCACCCAACTCACGCCCTGACCATACTAAATACAAAACAAAGGAAATTAAGGTCAGAACGTGACACACACAGTCCAGTTCAAAGGTAATGAAGGCAGGTCCAACTGTCTGTAAACACACAGTCCAGTTCAAAGGTAATGAAGGCAGGTCCAACTGCCTGTAAACACACAGTCCAGTTCAAAGGTAATGAAGGCAGGTCCAACTGCCTGTAAACACACAGTCCAGTTCAAAGGTAATGAAGGCAGGTCCAACTGCCTGTAAACACACAGTCCAGTTCAAAGGTAATGAAGGCAGGTCCAACTGCCTGTAAACACACAGTCCAGTTCAAAGGTAATGAAGGCAGGTCCAACTGCCTGTAAACACACAGTCCAGTTCAAAGGTAATGAAGGCAGGTCCAACTGCCTGTAAACACAGTCCAGATCAAAGGTACTGACGGCAGGTCCAACTGTCTGTAAACACACAGTCCAGTTCAAAGGTACTGACGGCAGGTCCAACTGTCTGTAAACACACAGTCCAGATCAAAGGTAATGACGGCAGGTCCAACTGCCTGTAAACACACAGTCCAGTTCAAAGGTAATGACGGCAGGTCCAACTGCCTGTAAACACACAGTCCAGTTCAAAGGTAATGAAGGCAGGTCCAACTGCCTGTAAACACACAGTCCAGTTCAAAGGTACTGGCGGCAGGTCCAACTGCCTGTAAACACACAGTCCAGTTCAAAGGTAATGAAGGCAGGTCCAACTGCCTGTAAACACACAGTCCAGTTCAAAGGTACTGGACGGCAGGTCCAACTGCCTGTAAACACGCAGTCCAGTTCAAAGGTAATGACGGCAGGTCCAACTGTCTGTAAACACAGTCCAGTTCAAAGGTAATGAAGGCAGGTCCAACTGCCTGTAAACACACAGTCCAGTTCAAAGGTAATGAAGGGCAGGTCCAACTGTCTGTAAACACACAGTCCAGTTCAAAGGTAATGAAGGCAGGTCCAACTGCCTGTAAAACACACAGTCCAGTTCAAAGGTAATGAAGGCAGGTCCAACTGCCTGTAAACACACAGTCCAGTTCAAAGGTAATGAAGGCAGGTTCAACTGCCTGTAAAACACGCAGTCCAGTTCAAAGGTAATGACGGCAGGTCCAACTGTCTGTAAACACACAGTCCAGTTCAAAGGTAATGAAGGCAGGTCCAACTGCCTGTAAACACACAGTCCAGTTCAAAGGTAATGAAGGCAGGTCCAACTGCCTGTAAACACACAGTCAGTTCAAAGGTAATGAAGGCAGGTCCAACTGCCTGTAAACACACAGTCCAGTTCAAAGGTAATGAAGGCAGGTCCAACTGTCTGTAAACACACAGTCCAGTTCAAAGGTAATGAAGGCAGGTCCAACTGTCTGTAAACACACAGTCCAGTTCAAAGGTAATGAAGGCAGGTCCAACTGCCTGTAAACACACAGTCCAGTTCAAAGGTAATGACGGCAGGCCCTTGTGGCAAATGGCTTGTTTGCATAAAGGCCTCCTGTAGCTCTGATTGGCTATGGCGCACTGGTCTCACGTGACTCTGGTCCTGGATGGGAGATTTTTTTAAATGTGGTTTTATTTATTGATATAGAACTTTATTTAGTTGTCCAAAACGCACTGCCTCTTTCCCAATCTGTCTTATATTGATATAGAACCTTCACAAATGCCTTAGTATACAGCTGTAATATTACATGTCTTAGTATACAGCTGTAATATTAAATGTCTTCGTATACAGCTGTAATATTATATGTCTTAGTATACAGCTGTAATATTACATGTCTTAGTATACAGCTGTAATATTACATGTCTTAGTATACAGCTGTAATATTACATGTCTTAGTATACAGCTGTAATATTACATGTCTTAGTATACAGCTGTAATATTATATGTCTTAGTATACAGCTGTAATATTATATGTCTTAGTATACAGCTGTAATATTATATGTCTTAGTATACAGCTGTAATATTACATGTCTTAGTATACAGTAATATTATATGTCTGTATACAGCTGTAATATTACATGTCTTAGTATACAGCTGTAATTACATGTCTTAGTATACAGCTGTAATATTATATGTCTTAGTATACAGCTGTAATATTACATGTCTTAGTATACAGCTGTAATATTATATGTCTTAGTATACAGCTGTAATATTATATGTCTTAGTATACAGCTGTAATATTATATGTCTTAGTATACAGCTGTAATATTACATGTCTTAGTATACAGCTGTAATATTACATGTCTTAGTATACAGTTGTAATATTATATGTCTTAGTATACAGCTGTAATATTACATGTCTTAGTATACAGCACCACAATCCCCAAACAGTATAAGAATGTATGAAAACGTGAAAATGATCATATCTAATATGTCTTAGTTCACTTGTCAGAAAAAAAAACCAAAACAGAATAATAATTTTTGCACGCCCAATTTTTCAGTTTTTGATTTGTTAAAAAGTTTGAAATATCAATAAATGTCGTTGCACTTCATGATTTTGTCCCATTTGTTGTTGATTCTTCACAAAAAAAAAAATACAGTTTTATATCTTTATGTTTGAAGCCTGAAATGTGGCAAAAGGTCGCAATGTTCAAGGGGCCGAATACTTTATGCAAGGCACTGTATGTACATAAAGATATATGAATGAGTGATGGTACAGAGCGGCATAGGCAAGATACAGTAGATGGTATCGAGTACAGTATATACATATGAGATGAGTATGTAAACAAAGTGGCATAGTTTAAAGTGGCTAGTGATACACGTATTACATAAAGATGCAGTAGATGATATAGAGTACAGGGTTAAGGTTTGGGTTGTGGTAAGAAACCACACAAACAAAAAACACGAATGCATTAACACTGGGCCTGAACACGCGACAGTCGGAGCAGGAGCTTGCGGCCCGCCCATCCACCATCCCCGTCTACAACGCCTGTAGTGAAACCCAGGCATACCTGATGGTGATAGGGCTCACTGATACCCCTAGTGGCAGGTTTTGAAAAGCAGGATGGACGCCTCATTTCCCAGTGTGTTCTGAGAGACAACTGGCTGGATAGTGAGATGGTTTAAGGTGCTGCTAAGGTTGTGGTATAACGTGATGAGCGTCTTGTCTGGGTAGGTTACATGATACTCCAGTACAGAGGGGATGAAGCCAGAGCAGAGGGAGGTCATCACTGCTGGAGGAGAACACACAATCACGCACACACACACATACACACACACATGCACTCACGCACGCACGCACACACACACACACACACACACACGCACGCACACACACACACGCGTGCACACACACACACACACACACGCACACATACACACGCACGCACACACACACACACACACACACACACACACACACACACACACACACACACACACACACACACACACACACACACACACACACACACACACACACTAGAGCTAGGGTGACAAACCCGCAAATCATCGACACCAACCTTACTGATGCCTTATCAAAGACATTTGACGCTATGGTTCATTACGATAAGTTGCCTGTACTAGAGAAATGTGACATTTGACAATGAATGAAATAGTTGGCTAACATGGGGGGTTGATAATGGAACAGTTGAGGACTTCAACCATCAAACTAGTAGCAGTAGTTTAAAGGGTCATAAAAAATAAAACTATGGTGCAGATGGAAGTTATAAACTATACAGCAGATGGATGTTATAAACTATACAGCAGATGGATGTTATAAACTATGGTGCAGATGGATGTTATAAACTACACAGCAGATGGATGCTATAAACTATACAGCAGATGGATGTTATAAACTATACAGCAGATGGATGTTATAAACAATGGTGCAGATGGATGTTATAAACTACACAGCAGATGGATGTTATAAACTATACAGCAGATGGATGTTATAAACTATGGTGCAGATGGATGTTATAAACTATACAGCAGATGGATGTTATAAACTATGGTGCAGATGGATGTTATAAACTACACAGCAGATGGATGTTATAAACTATACAGCAGATGGATGTTATAAACTATGGTGCAGATGGATGTTATAAACTACACAGCAGATGGATGTTATAAACTATACAGCAGATGGATGTTACAAACTATACAGCAGATGGATGTTATAAACGATGGTGCAGATGGATGTTATAAACTATACAGCAGATGGATGTTATAAACTATGGTGCAGATGGATGTTATAAATTATGGTGCAGATGAATGTTATTAACTATACAGCAGATGGATGTTATAAACTATGGTGCAGATGGATGATGTAAACTATGGTGCAGATGAATGTTATAAACTATAGAGCAGATGGATGTTATAAACTATGGTGCAGATGGATGTTATAAATTACGGTGCAGATGAATGTTATTAACTATACAGCAGATGGATGTTATAAACTATGGTGCAGATGGATGTTATAAAATGGTGCAGATGGATGTTATAAACTATACAGCAGATAGATGTTATAAACTATGGTGCAGATGGATGTTATAAATTATGGTGCAGATGGATGTTATAAACTATGGTGCAGATGGATGTTATAAACGATGGCGCAGATGGATGTTATGGTGCAAACGTTATAAACTATAAACTATGGTGCAGATGGATGTTATAAACTATACAGCAGATGAATGTTATAAACTATACAGCAGATATTAATGTTATAAAACTATGGTGCAGAATTGTTATACATATCGATATTTTCGCATCAATTCAGGAAATCTATCGCCCATATCTAACACACACACACACACACACACACACACACACACACACACACACACACACACACACACACACACACACACACACTCACACACACACACACACACACACACACACACACACACACACAGAGTGTAATGTTTTTTTGGGCGTCTTTCATTGCAGAGTGCTCTCTCATATTGTTGTGTGTGTTTCCTGAGGTTCTCTCCTTCTCCTAGTTAAGTAATGATGGCAGACAGATTTAGGTCAGGCATCAAATGTCCATGGTACTCAAACACACACACACATACAAACACACACTCTCCCACCTCCAGCCCTCGCCCTACTCTCCCACACTCTCTCACACCCAGCCCTCTTCCTACTGTTCCCCACTCTCCCAGCATCACACACCCAGACCAGGCTGAGGACAAAATCCAGCCCCTGGTCAAAGTCTGGCCTAAATGGAGACAGAGAGCACAGGACACAGAAGAGAAAGTAAGACTGAATATGATAGAGAAGGAGAGAGGAAGGCAGAAGGAGAGGGAAGAGAGAAGGAGAGGGGAAGGGAGGAGGAGAGGGGAAGGGAGAAGGAGAGGGGAAGGGAGAAGGAGGAGGAGGGAAGGGAGAAGGAGAGGGGAAGGGGAGAGAGGGGAGGGGAAGGGGAAGGAGGAGGAGGGGAAGGGAGGAGGAGGGAGGGAAGGGAGGAGAGTGGGAAGAGAGAAGGAGAGGGGAAGGGAGGGAGAGAGAGAAGGAGACTAGCCTCAGGATGAAGGACATTAGGACACAATAAAGGGACACAAAGACAAGCTGGAAGAGAGAGAGACTGTGTGTGTGTGTGTGTGTGTGTGTGTGTGTGTGTGTGTGTGTGTGTGTGTGTGTGTGTGTGTGTGTGTGTGTGTGTGTGTGTGTGTGTGTGTGTGTGTGTGTGTGTGTCTGTGTGTATGTGCGTGCGTGTGAGTGAGTGCGTGTACATGTGTGTGTGTGTGTATGCGTGCGTGTGTGCGTGTGTATGTTAGTGAGTCAGTGCGTGTCTCTGTGTGTGTGTGTGTATTGTAGGTACATATGTAAATAGTGGTATAAGGGGACCCTACAGGTCTTATTTTCCTGCCTGATTTCCATTGCAGACTGTATAAGACCCAACCAAATCAGCAGTGTGTGTGTGTGTGTGTGTGTGTGTGTGTGTGTGTGTGTGTGTGTGTGTGTGTGTGTATGAAAATTAGATGTTTGTATCTGGTGGTTGATGTAAATGAATGGTGTACTGGTTAGATTTGCTTTGTTTTCCTGTGACAGGCACACACACACACACACACTTCTGCCTTCCTCTCTCCATCTATTTCTTACTATCCCTCTACCTTCTCTCTTCTCATCCTCACCTCTCCACCTATAGTATCTCTCCTTCTTCTCTTCTCTTCCTCACCTCTCCACCTATAGTATCTCTCCCTCTTCTCTTCTCTTCCTCACCTCTCCACCTATAGTATCTCTCCCTCTTCTCTTCTCATCCTCACCTCTCCACCTATAGTATCTCTCCTTCTTCTCTTCTCTTCCTCACCTCTCCACCTATAGTATCTCTCCCTCCTTCTTCTCTTCTCTTCCTCACCTCTCCACCTATAGTATCTATCCCTCTTCTCTTCTCTTCCTCACCTCTCCACTATAGTATCTCTCACTCTTCTCTTCTCTTCCTCACCTCTCCACCTATAGTATATCTCCCTCTTCTCTTCCTCACCTCTCCACCTATAGTATCTCCCCCTCTTCTCTTCCTCACCTCTCCACCTATAGTATCTCTCCCTCTTCTCTTCCTCACCTCTCCACCTATAGTATCTCTCCCTCTTATCTTCTCTTCCTCACCTCTCCACCTATAGTATCTCTCCCTCTTCTCTTCTCTTCCTCACCTCTCCACCTATAGTATCTCTCCCTCTTCTCTTCTCTTCTCTTCCTCACCTCTCCACCTATAGTATCTCTCCCTCTTCTCTTCTCTTCCTCACCTCTCCACCTATAGTATCTCTCCCTCTTCTCTTCTCTTCCTCACCTCTCCACCTATAGTATCTCTCCCTCTTCTCTTCCTCACCTCTCCACCTATAGTATCTCTCCATCTTCTCTTCTCTTCCTCACCTCTCCACCTATAGTATCTCTTCATCTTCTCTTCCTCACCTCTCCACCTATAGTATCTCTCCATCTTCTCTTCTCTTCCTCACCTCTCCACCTATAGTATCTCTCCCTCTTCTCTTCTCTTCCTCACCTCTAGTATCTCTCCCTCTTCTCTTCATCTTCCTTTTCTCTTTCTTCCCCATCCAAGTACGTCTCTCTTCCTCTCACATCACCTGTCTGTATTCCATTTCATTCTTCTCCCTCCTTTTCTGTCTCTCCCCTCTCGATATCTTTATAACTCTCTCTGTCTGTCTGTCTGTCTGTCTGTCTGTCTGTCTGTCTGTCTGTCTGTCTGTCTGTCTGTCTGTCTGTCTGTCTGTCTGTCTGTCTGTCTGTCTGTCTCTGTCTGTCTGTCTGTGTCTCTCTGTGTCTGTGTCTGTCTCTCTGTCTGTGTCTGTGTCTGTCTGTCTGTCTGTCTGTCTGTCTGTCTGTCTGTCTGTCTGTCTGTCTGTCTGTCTGTCTGTCTGTCTGTCTGTCTGTCTGTCTGTCTGTCTGTCTGTCTGTCTGTCTGTCTGTCTCTCTCTCTCTCTCTCTCTCTCTCTCTCTCTCTTCTCTCTCTCTCTCTCTCTCACTCTCTCTCTCTCTCTCTCAATTCAATGTATTGACATGTCATTTGTTAACTTTGCAAAGCAAGTGAAATAGATAATAAAAAAAAGGGAAACAAACAATAAGAAATGAACAGTAAACATTACACTCTCTCTAGAGACATTTCAAATGTAATATTATGTATATATACAGTGTTGTAACGAAACATTTGTATATATACAGTGTTGTAAAGCATGTAAATATGTATATATACAGTGTTGTAAATGTCTCTGACTCTCTCTCTCTCTCTCTCTCTGACTCTCTCACTCTCTCTCTCATACTCTCTCTCTCTCTCTCTCTCTCTCTCTCTCTCTCTCTCTCAACAAAGGAAACATTATGTAAGAAATGAACAGTAAACATTACACAGTGTTGTACAGAATATTATGTTACAAACGATGAATATTATGATATCATTTGTAAATGTAATATTATGTATATCTACAGTGTTGTAACGATGTAATATTATGTATATCTACAGTGTTGTAACGATGTAATATTATGTATATCTACAGTGTTGTAACGATGTAATATTATGTATATATACAGTGTTGTAATGATGTAATATTATGTATATATACAGTGTTGTTTAGGCCGAGGTACGTATGGAACACTGTGGTATTTGTGGAAGTTACCTGTGGTGCTGATGATTAGGCCGAGGTACGTATGGCACACTGGTATTTGTGGACGTTACCTGTGGTGCTGATGATTAGGCCGAGGTACGTATGGAACACTGTGGTATTTGTGGAAGTTACCTGTGGTGCTGATGATTAGGCCGAGGTACGTATGGAACACTGTGGTATTTGTGGAAGTTACCTGTGGTGCTGATGTTTAGGCCGAGGTACGTATGGCACACTGTGGTATTTGTGGAAGTTACCTGTGTCGCTGATGTTTAGGCCAAGGTACGTATGGCACACTGTGGTATTTGTGGAAGTTACCTGTGGCGCTGATGTTTAGGCCGAGGTACGTATGGCACACTGTGGTATTTGTGGAAGTTACCTGTGGCGCTGATGATTAGGCCGAGGTACGTATACTTTTTTGTTTGACCTACGAGTCTGTTGTTAATGATATTGAAGCGGATTTTCCCAAGGTTGCTATTGATGCAAATGCCACGGTTGTCACGACTTCCACCGAAGGTGGAAGGTGGTTCCTCTCCCTGTTCGGGGGGTGTTCGAAGCTCGGTGCTCGGCGTCGCCGGCCTACTAGCCATCAACCATCCTTATTCTTTTTCCCTTAGTTTTGTCTTTGGTTCTTTCACACCTGGTTTTATTTGCTTGAATTTCTGTGTGTATAATTACCCCTGTTGCCTGCTTAGGTTTGCGCGGGATTGTTCGTGTTATGTTGCTTGTTGAGGTTGTGTATTTTCATGTATTATGCCGAGTGTGTATAAGTTCTAGCAGCGTTGTTTTTTCCTCCTTCTGTGAGTAACTGGTTTCTCTTTTGTGGAGTTTATTTTGGTATTGTACCTGACCTTTATGTTTGTGGCCTGTTAAAAAAACGCTACACGGACATCTCTGCTCTCTTGTGTTTCACTCCTTCACCTTCATCTAGACACAATATCCTAACAATGGTAGTTATTGAGGTCAAATTTGTCTCCACCTTTGTGGATTGGGGTGATCAGTCCTTGGTTCCAAATATTGGGGAATATGCCAGAGCTGAGGATGATGCTAAAGAGTTTAAGTATAGCCAATTGGAATTTGTGGTCTGTGTATTTGATCATTTCATTGAGGATTACCATCAACACCACAGGCCTTTTAGGGTTGGAGGGTTTGAATGTTGTCTTGTAGTTCAATCCATGTAATTGGATCATCCAGTGGGTTCTGGTAGTGTTTAGTAGTTGATTCTAAGATTTGTATTTGATCATGGGGCGGCAGGGTAGCCTAGTGGTTAGAAGGTTGCAAGTTCAAACCCCTGAGCTGACAAAGTACAAATCTGTCATTCTGCCCCTGAACAGGCAGTTAACCCACTGTTCCCAGGCCGTCATTGAAAATAAGAATTTGTTCTTAACTGACTTGCCTGGTTAAATAAAGGTAAAATAAAGGTTAAATAAAGGTAAAATGTATTTGTTGTTCCTGTTTATTCTTTGTTATAGAGCCATATTGGAGAAGTGGTTTATCCAACTCTTCATGTTGTTTGTTTAGTGTTTCCAATTTTCCCAGAAGTGGTTTGATTCATTGGATTCTTCAATTACATTGAGCTGATTTCTGACGTGCTGTTCCTTCTTTTTCCGTAGTGTATTTGTGTATTGTTTTAGTGATTCACCATAGTGAAGGCGTAGACTCAAGTTTTCTGGGTCTCTGTGTTTTCGGTTGGATAGGTTTCTCAATTTCTTTCTTAGGTTTTTCATTCTTCATCAAACCATTTGCAATTGTTGTTCATTTTCTTCGGTTGTCGGCTTGAAATGTATAGATTTGAGGGAAGCCGAGAGGTCAACTATACAGTTTAGGTTTTCTACTGCCAAGTTTACACCTTCACTATTACAGTAATAGTAATGTCCAGTAAGTTGTCTAAATGGGATGGAATTTATTTTTGCCTAATTGTTTTTTGGTAGGTTTCCACACTACATTCCTTCCATCTATAGCATTTCTTAATGTTATCGAAGTCCTTTGACTTTGATGCCTCATTATTGAGTATTGCTCTGTTGAAGTAGACTGTGATTTTGCTGTGATCTGACAGGGGTGTCAGTGGGCTGATAGTGAACGGTCTGAGAGACTCTGGGTAGAGGTCACTGATACAGTAATCTACAGTACTACTGCCAAGGGATGAGCTGTAGGTGTACCTACCGTAAAACTCCCCTCGAAGCCAACCATTGACTATGTCTAGACCCAGCGTGTGACAGAGCTGTAGGTGTACCTACCATAAAACTCCCCTCGAAGCCAACCATTGACTATGTCTAGACCCAGCGTGCGACAGAGCTCTAGGTGAACCTACCGTAAAACTACCCTCTAAGCCAACCATTGACTATGTCTAGACCCAGCGTGCGACGGAAGCTACAGGAATTGAGACCCGTTTTGTCATAGTTGTGTCTAAAGGGAAATATTTTGGAGGGACTGCTGTCTCCTCCAGGTAGGGGTTTTCTCCCCCTGAGTGCTGAGAGTGTCAGGTTCTTGTCCAGTTCTGGCATGTAGGTCACCACAGCTCTCTCTCTCACTCTCCCTCTCTCTATCCCCCCCCCCTCCCCACCCCACACTCTCTCTCTCTCCTCCCCCTCTATCCACACCCCCCCACACACTCTCTCTCTCTCCCTCTCTCTATCCACACCCCCCACACACTCTCTCTCTTTCTCTCCCTCTCTCTATCCACCCCCCCACTTTACATTCTGTTTATAATCTCTTTGTCCACTGGTCTTTACTTCTCCCCCGTGATCCCTCTTTCCACCATCATAGTCCCCAGTCAAAACATACTGACACACACACACACACACACACACACACACACACACACACACACACACACGCACACACGCACACACACACACACACGCTCCCTACAGAATACCAACACAGAGGAGAGACAAACAGAGACAGACAAAAATAAGACACTCTTCAAAGACTTGGAACACAATCATCATACACACGAGCACGCACAGACACACAACATATGTAGAAACACACACGCATGCACACACACATTGATTTGAAATTTGATTAGAACAGGAATGTGAGTGATTCACCACTCAGTGAAACAGCCTGTCAGTAAGCAAACCCCCTACTATCACATTCATCATCCTACTGTCTGTTTCTCAGAGGAGAGGAAGAGGGGGAGATTCTAAATGCCTGTTGGAGTGTTCCATGGTGCATTAAAACAACTCACACACAGCAGGAGACGCCACTAGTCAACATGTGTATGACACACACACACACACACACACACACACGCACACGCACACATACGCACACACACACACACACACACACACACACACACACACACACACACACACACACACACACACACACACACACAGGAGTGTACATGCATGCGCCATATTGACAGGCCAAACCGTAGCCTAAGTGGTATATGTGTGGGTGTGTGTTTGTGTGTGATTGTACAGACCAAACCGTTCTTCATACATGTACCCTACCGTCGCCATTATTCCCGCTTACCTCGAACGCTCGAGTCTCCCTCCTCCTCCTCTGTCGTTCACTGCGTCTCCTCCTTCATCCCGCCTCTCCTCTTCTCTCCTCCGGTCCCCCAATCCTTCCCTCTGGTTGTTTTATCCTCGGTTCTCTCTCCCTCTCCTTCTTGCCGATGCAGTAAAAATAAGTCCGTGTAATAGGCTGCTCCCGGGCGAGGCCACGCGCACCGTGTGTGTGAGAGCGAGATGGAATAAAGAAGGGAGTCAACCGATCCTTGACGTGGGAATTATCCGACAACGCGAGCGTATCCTCCTCGACGAAAAACACTCCACATGAGGAAACACAAGCCACTTTAGCGTCACACATACGCTCAATCTCACCTAATAGGACTCGACCGTCTTTCCCGCTGTTGCACGTCACGTTGCACTAAAGTAGCTTATTATAATGATATCTCCCTCGGGTTCCTATGGCGATGACTGTAGCCTATTCTACAGGCTAGTCCAGTTGGATGACAAATAGAAACGTACAGATATAACACATAGCAAATGGAAGTCATATTATATTATATTATCTATCGTCGAGTCCAGTCAAAATGCAGTCGCACTGTTGAGGCTGGGCTATTGGCAAATGTAAAACACTTCAGTAGCGCATAGCTTAGTAGGCTACAGCATCCTTCCTCTCCCTAGGCTGGAATGCGGAGGGCTCCAAGATTACACACGGATAGATATTATCCAGAGCATTTAAAGAATCTAGACCTGATTGTCCGTAATGCTCCATAAACATCACGACCGAATAGAGTTGATATGACCGACGATCAAATGTATGCAATCGTTCATACCCTAGCGTAATAGCGGAAAGTAACGTACGCACTGTTTCTCAATGGCACCGATTTCCGTTAAACGCGGCCTCGTCTAGCTCTGTCTCGCTCGCTCGCTCTCTCTCTCTCTCTCTTATTTTAATCAAACCAACAAATCTACACTTTCACATAGCCATAGTGGTAAACAGACAGTATAGGTTCTAATTGTTGTCTACGACACAAAGTTATTATTATTATTTTAAAACTGTAATATTTATAAAGATTGAATCTAGGAGTCAGGAGAAAGCCTAAACCTAATCAATCCAATGCAAATCATACGTAAGAGCAGGTAAAGAGCTCGTTACAAAAACCAAGCGTATTGTATCCTACAGTACACATACAATATGTTGGCCTATACTGTATATGTTGACTTATTCCACATTTTGTTATGTAACAGCCTGAATTTAAAATGGATTCAATTGATCTGTTGTGTCAGTGATCTACACACAATATCCTATAATGTCAACGTGGAATTTTGTTTGTGGGATTTTATTTTATTAACAAAAAATTCAAAGCTGAAATGTCTTGAGTCAATGAGTATTCAACCCCTGTGTTATTCAAGCCTAAATAAGTTCAGGAGTAAAAATGTGCTCAACAATTAGTTGCATGGACTCACTCTGTGTACAATAATAGTGGTTGACATGATGTTTGATTGACTACACCATCTCAGTACCCAACACATGCAATTATCTGTTAGGTCCCTCAATTTCAATCACAGATTCAACCACAAAGACCAGGGAGGTTTTTCAATGTCTCACAAAGAAGGGCACCAATTGGTAGATGTGTGTAAAAAAAAAGAGCAGATGCTGAATATCCCTATGAGCAAGTTATGGTGAAGTTACTAATTACACTTTGGATGGTGTATCAATACACCCAGTCACTACAAAGATACAGGCGTCCTTCCTAACTCAGTTGCCAGAGAGGGAGGAAACTGCTCAGGGAATTCACCATGAGGACAATGGTGACTTTAAAACAGCTACATGGTTGAATGGTTGTGATATGAGAAAACCGAGGTTGGATCAACAACTTTGTAGTTACTCCACAATATTAACCTAAATGAGTGAAACGAAGGAAGCCTGTACAGAATTAAAATATTCCAAAACATGCATCCTGTTTGTAACAAAGGCACTATGTTTTTAAAATGTGGCAAAGAAATGAACTTTTTGTCCTGAACACAAAGCATAATGTTTAGGCCATATCCACCACAACACATCACTGAGTAGCACTCTTCATATTTTCAAGCATGATGGTGGCTGCATCATGTTATGAGTATCTTTGTCATCAGCAAGGATTAAGACATTTTTTAGGATAAAAAGTTGCTTACCAAGATGACATTGAATGTTCCTGAGTGGCCTAATTACAGTTTTGACTTAAATCCGCTTGAAAATCTATGGCAAGGCTTGATAATAGCTGTCTAACAATGATCAACAAACAATTTGACAGAACTTGAAGAATTGAACAAATAATAATGGTCAAATATTGTACAATCCAGGTGTGCAAAGCTATTAGAGCCTCAAAACGACTCACAACTGTAATCGCTGCCAACGGTGCTTCTACAAAGTATTGACTCAGTGGTGTGAATACGAATACCTGACATGATCACAGTCAACAAAATGTATCTGTTACAATGTCCATATCTGTAGTCATGATCACAGTCAGTCAATGTCAACAATGTCCATATCTGTAGTCATGATCACAGTCAACAACATGTATCTGTTACAATGTCCATATCTGTAGTCATGATCACAGTCAACAAAATGTATCTGTTACAATGTCCATATCTGAAGGCATGATCACAGTCAACAACACCCCATCATGTCACATGGTTGGGTTAGAACAGGAGTGTGACTGTGTTTCCATGGAGACCCAGGTGTTCCTCCAGGACATAGGAGACTACTCTACCTGGCTCAGGGACACTGAAGAGCCCTCATTAGAAACACTAAACCATGGGTAGAGGGGCTCAGTGAATATGGTCTGGAATGTGTACACATGGGTCATTGTGTCAGAGTAGATCTCATAGAAGGAAAGTGTGCCGACCGGCCAGTCCAGAAACACTCCTACTCCGAGGCGTGGAGGGGAGGAGGACTGGTCTCTCTGGAGTTGAGGAGGGTTGATGAGGCGTGGAGGGGAGGAGGACTGGTCTCTCTGGGGTTGAGGAGGGTTGATGAGGCGTGGAGGGGAGGAGGACCGGTCTCTCTGGGGTTGAGGAGGGTTGATGAGGCGTGGAGGGGAGGAGGACTGGTCTCTCTGGGGTTGAGGAGGGTTGATGAGGTGTGGAGCATGTATTGTAGTATATTGACTATTGTGGAGGGCACCATAATGATTCCCACGGCAGATCAGACGCCAGGACTTCTTATTGTATCCAAATTCACTGGCAGAACCATCTCCTTTTCTACTGATGCCTTTATATGTCACTCCAATGTCAGCCAGCCCACTGCACTCTACCTCCCAGTAACAGCGCCCAGTCAGACCCTCTCTACACAACACCTGGGTATAGTGATCAAATCTCTCTGGATGATCAGGATACGGCTGCTCCTCTTTAACCCTCTCCACCCTTCTGTTCCCCTCAGACAGAGAGAGGTTTCTGTGTGCTGTGTTGGGGTCCAGTGTGAGATCACAGGCATCTGCAGACAAGAGGACAAGTTAGAGGAGAGGGAATTGGTTAGAATTTGTCAGAATGTGTGTGTGTGTTTAATTATACGCCTGTTTGTCAAATGTATTGGTCAATAAACTGATTCCTTATAACTAACACCCTTACATTTCGTCATCAGCTGTGGTTTAACCCAGATCTCTTCTGTATGGTCCACACTGTGGGAGAGACAGAGGAATGGACAGAGTGAGTGAAACACAGTCTGTGTATGTATACAACAATATCATTTTCACAGTAACTGTACTAACTTGAGTTTCTCCAGTCTACAGTGTGGATCCTCTAGTCTAGCAGAGAGCAGCTTCACTCCAGAGTCTCCTGGGTGATTGAAGCTCAGGTCCAGTTCTCTCAGATGGGAGGGGTTTGACCCCAGAGCTGAAGCCAGAGAAGCACAGCCTTTCTCTGCGACTCTACAGAATGACAGCCTGCAGAGAGAGTTCATCATGATTTTACAACAGGACTGCTGCCCTCTAGTGGTGATAGCTGATACACAGTATATACATATTTCCAATGAAACCAATACTGTTTCTAAGTACCAACCTCAGTTTCTGTAGTTTACAATGTGGATTCCCCAGTTAACCCAGTATTTACCTTATTGGTTGAGCAGACTTACTGGCTACTGTAATGATGTTGTGATTTGACAAATCATATTTTTATTGAGCAGGTATGTTTCTAAGCACTAACTTCAGTTTCTGTAGTTGACAGTGTGGATTCCCCAGTCCATCAGAGAGCACCTTCACTCCTGAATCCTGCAGGTCATTGTGACTCAGATCCAGTTCTCTCAGGTGAGAGGAGTTTGAGCTGAGAGATGAAGCCAATGCTTCACACCCTTTCTCTGTCAGGGAACATCCATTCAGCCTAAAAGGATAATATATTGCAACATGATGAGTAACAAGTAAACAACTTTGAAAATAACATTAGAGAAAACATTAAAGACAAAACAAACAATTCCATTAAATCAGACATTCTTGGCAAAGAAAGTCTCTATGGGTGGTGAACAACACAAGTTTAAGTCTGCTAGTGTTAATATGCAGTCATACCTGTAGTAGATATGAAATCTTTGGACCAGGCTTCCAAGTAAAAGCAATTATTATCAAGAATAAATGTATCTGAATATACTCTCCTTGACAATTTGACCCTTACAAACTGTCCAACAATCAATGAGTTCTGGTCATGTGACAAACCCTCCCAAATTACTGACCTCAGTGTCTGTAGTTTATAGTGTAGATATTGACCTCAGTGTCTGTAGTTTACAGTGTAGATATTGACCTCAGTGTCTGTAGTTTATAGTGTAGATACTGACCTCAGTGTCTGTAGTTTATAGTGTAGATATTGACCTCAGTGTCTGTAGTTTATAGTGTAGATATTGACCTCAGTGTCTGTAGTTTACAGTGTAGATACTGACCTCAGTGTCTGTAGTTTAGAGTGTAGACACTGACCTCAGTGTCTGTAGTTTACAGTGTAGATACTGACCTCAGTGTCTGTAGCTTACAGTGTAGATATTGAACTCAGTGTCTGTAGTTTACAGTGTAGATACTGGCCTCATTGTCTGTTGTTTACAGTGTAGATATTGAACTCAGTGTCTGTAGTTTACAGTGTAGATACTGGCCTCATTGTCTGTTGTTTACAGTGTAGATATTGAACTCAGTGTCTGTAGTTTACAGTGTAGATATTGACCTCAGTGTCTGTAGTTTATAGTGTAGATATTGACCTCAGTGTCTGTAGTTTATAGTGTAAATACTGACCTCAGTGTCTGTAGTTTACAGTGTGGATGGTTCAGAGCAGTGAAGAGTTCCCTCCCACCACCGTCAGACAGTCCACTGTTCCTCAGGTCCAGGTCCAGTTCTCTCAGAGGTGAGTCTGCTGATTGGAGAACGGAGGCCAGTGATCCCCAGTCCTCTTCAGAGAGTCTAAAGCTAGACAGTCTGTAGAAACAGGGATAATATCACTCATACATAATATGATGTAGTGTTGGTCAGAGACACGTAACAGCATTATTCAGAACCTGTCCTTTCAGATGGTAAACATTTAGTACATCAACTCTTAGTGAGGTACATCTGGTATGTAGACATGTAGACATGTATGTAGGTATGTAGACATGTAGACATGTATGTAGGTATGTGGTGATGTCTGTAGGTATGTAGTCATGTCTGTAGGTATTGTAGTCATGTCTGTAGGTATGTAGTGATGTCTGTAGGTGTGTAGTCATGTCTGTAGGTATGTAGTGATGTCTGTAGGTATGTAGTCATGTCTGTAGGTATGTAGTCATGTCTGTAGGTATGTAGTGATGTCTGTAGGTATGTAATCATGTCTGTAGGTATGGTAGTCATGTCTGTAGGTATGTAGTCATGTCTGTAGGTATGTAGTGATGTCTGTAGGTATGTAATCATGTCTGTAGGTATGTAGTCATGTCTGTTGGTATGTAGTGATGTCTGTAGGTATGTAATCATGTCTGTAGGTATGTAGTCGTATCTGTAGGTATGTAATCATGTCTGTAGGTATGGTAGTCATGTCTGTAGGTATGTAGTCATGTCTGTAGGTATGTAGTCGTGTCTGTAGGTATGTAGTCATGTCTGTATGTATGTAGTGATGTCTGTAGGTATGTAGTCATGTCTGTAGGTATGTAGTCGTATCTGTAGGTATGTAGTCATGTCTGTAGGTTCATGCACGGTGGCCCGTTCCTGTAGGTTCATGCTCTACAACATCCGCAGAGTACGACCCTGCCTCACACAGGAAGCGGCGCAGGTCCTAATCCAGGCACTTGTCATCTCCCGTCTGGATTACTGCAACTCGCTGTTGGCTGGGCTCCCTGCCTGTGCCATTAAACCCCTACAACTCATCCAGAACGCCGCAGCCCGTCTGGTGTTCAACCTTCCCAAGTTCTCTCACGTCACCCCGCTCCTCCGCTCTCTCCACTGGCTTCCAGTTGAAGCTCGCATCCGCTACAAGACCATGGTGCTTGCCTACGGAGCTGTGAGGGAACGGCACCTCAGTACCTCCAGGCTCTGATCAGGCCCTACACCCAAACAAGGGCACTGCGTTCATCCACCTCTGGCCTGCTCGCCTCCCTACCACTGAGGAAGTACAGTTCCCACTCAGCCCAGTCAAAACTGTTCGCTGCTCTGGCCCCCCAATGGTGGAACAAACTCCCTCACGACGCCAGGACAGCGGAGTCAATCACCACCTTCCGGAGACACCTGAAACCCCACCTCTTTAAGGAATACCTAGGATAGGATAAAGTAATCCTTCTCACCCCCCTTAAAAGATTTAGATGCACTATTGTAAAGTGGCTGCTCCACTGGATGTCATAAGGTGAATGCACCAATTTGTAAGTCGCTCGGGATAAGAGCGTCTGCTAAATGACTTATATGTAATGTAAATGTAGTCGTATCTGTAGGTATGTGTCTGTCTGTAGGCCTGTGGTCATTAAATACATTCTAAATGAATAAATAATGTCTGTTCACAGTTCATTATTACAGATAATTGTACTCCAACAAACTGTCCAACAATGACTACCTGTTTAGGCTATTGTCATGTGATCAACCCTCCCACAGTACTAACCGCAGTTTGTGCAGTTTACAGTTCTGATGTTTCAGAGAAGTAAAGAGTTCCCTCCCACCACCATCAGACAGCTTAGTGTCTCTCAGGTCCAGTTCTCTCAGATGTGAGTCTGCTGATTGGAGAGCAGAAGGCAGTAACCCACAGTGCTCTTCAGAGAGTTTATAGCCACCCAGTCTGTAGAAACAGAGACAATATCACTCAGACAAAGTGTGATGTAATGCAGGTCAGGGACACATACCAGCATTATAACAAATTCAGCACAGTGAGGTCAAAATCTTCCTCAGATAAGTCTGCTGTGTGTGTCGGAAGTTCTGTGAGTGACAAAAACATAATGTTCAAGGAGTGATAATTCTACCCCTACCAACAATGATTCATATTTTATAGTTTTCATCATGAGAAGACCTCCTCAATACTACTGACCTCAGTGTCTCCAGTTTACAGTGTGGATGTTTCAGTGCAGCGAGGACAACAGTCAGCGCAGCAACGAGAACAGTCAGTCTGGCCTCATCGTCACCATCAGGATCATCGTCACCTTCAGGATCACGCTCCCCGATGTCGTCCAGGTGCAGCTCTCTTAGATGTGAGTCTGCTGATTGGAGAATGGAGGCCAGTGATTCGTAGTCCTCCATAGAGAGTTCAAAGCCAATCAGTCTGTAGATACAGAGAAAATATCATCCATTAGGGCTGTGATGATACCAGTATCATGATATCTTTTCCATGGCAAATATTAAAACACAAAGGAGACCAAACTCTTTGGTCCTTTAAAAACCTGCTGTATGTGTGGTAGCATGGAAACTAATTCAATGTTACTCTGGATGACAACATAATTATGTTAGTTACCAACATTAGGGCTGTGTTCCTAAAGAATTTAAACTCTCTGGGATGGTTTGGGATGTGAGCGTCCCACCTCGCCAACAGCCAGTGAAATTGCAGGGCGCCAAATTCAAACAACAGAAATCTCATAATTAAAATTCCTCAAACATACAAGTGTTATACACATTTTAAAGATACACTTCTTGTTAATCCAGCCACGGTGTCCGATTTCAAATAGGCTTTACAGCGAAAGCACACCATGCAATTATGTTAGGTCAGCGCCTAGCCACAGAAAAACATACAGCCATTTTCCAACCAAGGAGAGGTGTCACAAAAGTCAGAAATAGTGATTCAATTAATCACTAACCTTTGATGATCTTCACAGGATGGCACTCCCAGGACTCCATGTTAGACAATAAATGTTTGTTTTGTTCGATAATCTTTATTTCCAAATACCTCCTTTTTGTTTGCACGTTTCGTCAAGTAATCCATAGGCACAAAGTGCGGTCCAGTCCAGACGAATAGTCAAAAAAGTTAAATTAAAGTTCGTAGAAACATGTCAAACGATGTATATTATCAATCTTTAGGATGTTTTTATCATAAATCTTCAATAATATTCCAACCGGACAATTCCAACCGGACCTCTGAGACTATCACAGTGCAGGTGCATTTATACGGAGACTTGATTACACACAGGTGGATTGTATTTATCATCATTAGTCATTTAGGTCAACATTGGATCATTCAGAGATCCTCACTGAACTTCTGGAGAGAGTTTGCTGCACTGAAAGTAAAGGGGCTGAATAATTTTGCAAACCTAATTTTCAGTTTTTGATTTGTTAAAAAAGTTTGAAATATCCAATAAATGTCGTTCCACTTCATGATTGTGTCCCACTTGTTGTTAATTCTTCACAAAAAAATACTGTTTTATATCTTTATGTTTGAAGCCTGAAATGTGGCAAAAGGTCGCAAAGTTCAAGGGGGCCGAATACTTTCGCAAGGCACTGTATGTGCACACAGCCCACAAAATGAGGTGGAAACTGAGCTGCACTTCCTAACCTCCTGTCAAACGTATGACCATTTTAGAGACACATCCTTCCCTCAGATTACACAGACCCAGAATATAATTAGAAAACAAATCCAATTTTGATAAACTCCTATATCTACTGGGTGAAATACCAGTGTGCCATCACAGCAGCAAGATGTGGGACCTGTTGTCACAAGAGAGGGGCAACTATTGTAAATACAACCTACATTTATGTTTATTTATTGTCCATTTTCTATTCGAACTATTTGTACATCGTTACAACACTGTATATATATATAATATATATATATATATATATATACAGACATGATATACATAATATTACATCATCACAACACTGTATATATACATAATATTACATCGTTACAACACTGTATATATATATATACATAATATTACATTGTTACAACACTGTATATATACATAATATTACATCATTACAACACTGTAGATATACATAATATTACATCGTTACAACACTGTATATATACAAAATATTACATCGTTACAACACTGTAGATATACATAATATGACATCTGAAATGTCTTCATCCTTTTGTCACAACACTGTATATATACAGACATGATATGACATCTGAAATATCTTCATCCTTTTGTCACAACACTGTATATATACAGACATGATATGACATCTGAAATGTCTTCATCCTTTTGTCACAACACTGTATATATACAGACATGATATGACATCTGAAATGTCCTCATCCTTTTGTACCTTTTGTGAGTGTAAAATGGCTGTGTTTTTCTGTGACTTGGCTCTGACCTAACATAATAATTTGGTGTGCTTTCGTTGTAAAGCATTTTAGAAATCGGACAATGTGGCTTGATTTACAAGAAGTTATTCTTTAAAATGGTGTAAAATACTTGTATGTTTGAGGAATTTTAATTTTGGGATTTCTGTTGTTTTATATTTAGTGCCCTGCAATTTCACTGGCTGTTGGCGAGGTGGGACGCTACCGTCCCACATATCCCAGAGAAGTTAAGTTAAGGGTAGGGAGCAGCATTCTGAATTTTGGATGAAACGTGTGCCCAAATTAAACTGCTTGCTACTCAGACCCAGCAGATAGGATATGCATGTATTTAGTAGATTTGGATAGAAAACACTCTAAAGTTTCCACAACTGTTAAAATAATGTATGTGAGTATAACAGAACTGATATGCCAGGCAAAAACCAGAGGAAAATCCAACCAGGAAGTACTATTATTTTGAAACGCTGTTTTTCCATTGAAAGCCTATACATCATACAAAGAATTAGGACCCCGTTCACGAGCTCTATGGCTTCCTCAACATGTGATCAGTCTTTAGGCATTGTTTCAGGCTTTTACTCTGAAAAATGAAGGAGATACAGCACTTTCATTCAGTGGTCAGTGGAAATATCCATTCAGCAGTCATGCGTCTGACCGAGAATGCGCATTTCTTGTTTCTCCTTTCCTATTGACAAAGCTTTTGTCCGGTTGAAATATTATTGATTATTTATGACAAAAACAATCGGAGTGTTTATACTAAATTTTATTGTACTTTTTAAAACTTTTCGTCTGGAATTCGTGCACACGCCTTCTGCATTCGGATTACTGGACAAAACGCGCAAACAAAAAGGAGGTTTTTGGTCATAAAGAGGGACATTATCGAACAAAACTAACATTTATTGTTTAACATGGAGACCTGGGAGTGCCTCCAGAAGAAGATCATCAAAGGTAAGTGATTAATTTTAATGCTATTTCTGACTTTTGTGACACCTATCCTTGTTTGGAAAATGGCTGTATGGGTTTCTGTGGTTAAGAGCTGACCTAACATAATCGCAAAGTGTGCTTTCGCCGTAAAGCCTATTTGAAATCGGACCATGTGGCTGGATTTACAAGAAGTTAATTTTTTAAATGGTGTAAAATACTTGTACGTTTGAGGAATTTTAATTATGGGATTTCTGTTGTTTTGAATATGGCACCCTGCAATTGTCGAGGTGGGACGCTAACAGAAAGGTTAAAGTAACTAACTTTGGCCTTCCGGATAGCCTGAGTGCACTTATTTCTCATTTGCCTGAACGAGAGCCAGTCAGCCTGGGTATGCGTGTGCCGAGCCTTTCGCCAAATGCAATTCTTGAGGTGGAGTAACTCTGTAAGATCACGGTCGAACCAGTAGCTGAACCTGTTTTTAATTCTCATTTTCTTTATGTGGGTGTGTTTGTTAACAATAACACTGAAAATATCAAAAAAGGTCCAAGTGTTTCGACAGAGGGGATCAAGCTGATTCTATACCATTTTACAGAGGCCAGTTTATGAAGAAAGGCTTGCTCGTTACATTTTTTTTAGCAAGCGTCTATGACAAATCAGGACAGGTCTTTTCACTGAGCAGCCATTACGAACACAGGCTGTAAAACAATGATCACTAAGGTCATTACAGAAAACACCAGATTTATACCTATCAGGATTATTTGTGATGATAACATCAAGTAATCCCGTCTGGATTACTGCAACTCGCTGTTGGCTGGGCTCCCTGCCTGTGCCATTAAACCCCTACAACTCATCCAGAACGCCGCAGCCCGTCTGGTGTTCAACCTTCCCAAGTTCTCTCACGTCACCCCGCTCCTCCGCTCCCTCCACTGGCTTCCAGTTGAAGCTCGCATCCGCTACAAGACCATGGTGCTTGCCTACGGAGCTGTGAGGGGAACGGCACCTCAGTACCTCCAGGCTCTGATCAGGCCCTACACCCAAACAAGGGCACTGCGTTCATCCACCTCTGGCCTGCTCGCCTCCCTACCACTGAGGAAGTTCAGTTCCCGCTCAGCCCAGTCAAAACTGTTCGCTGCTCTGGCCCCCCAATGGTGGAACAAACTCCCTCACGACGCCAGGACAGCGGAGTCAATCACCACCTTCCGGAGACACCTGAAACCCCACCTCTTTAAGGAATACCTAGGATAGGATAAAGTAATCCTTCTCACCCCCCTTAAAAGATTTAGATGCACTATTGTAAAGTGGCTGTTCCACTGGATGTCATAAGGTGAACGCACCAATTTGTAAGTCGCTCTGGATAAGAGCGTCTGCTAAATGACTTAAATGTAAATGTAAGAAGAGTAGCCTTGTCTGGGTGTTTGGAGAAATACTCGATACCATGAGGTATCGCCAATTACTCTCACAGCTTGATAGAGCACTGTGTACTCCAGTAGCACGGTGACCTAAGCAGCGCGCTACAACTCCGAGGGTCATGAGTTCATGCCCAGTGCTGGACAATGGTTTTTCTTTTGGTGAGCGCCGAGGAAGGTGTATATCGACATTCTCTGGACTTTTTCAAACACTTCTCGTGTGATGATATTTTACATGAAGATTATTATTTTTGTCGTTGTCGTAAAGGTGGAAGATTACACTAACAATTGGTGGCAATTGAGATCAGCGTGTGGTTGATTTTAGTACGTGTTGATGGTTTAACGAGATATCAGCTGGCGTTAATTTAGTGGCCCTCATTGGTTGCAATCGGTCTGATATAATTATTGATAGATATTGGTGATTTTGACTTTCTGATATTACTTACATGGCCTTTCTCCATTTCCTTACAGCTGGGACCAGTCTCGTACACCCAGGGGACAAGTTGTATGTCCTCAGGTCAATCTCATCCAGCACACCCTTTGACATCAGCAGAGCGTTGGCCAGTGATGAGAAGTGTGCACCTGCAAGTTCCTTTCCTGTTGGATTTCCTGACTTCAGGAACTTGTCAATGTCCTCATGTACTGAATCATCTTTCATCTCAGTCAAGCATATGAGTAGATTGATGTACCTATCAGGTGAGACTTGCTCTACGTTCGGCTCCCTGAGGTATTTCTTAATTTCCTTGACAGTCTCTGAGCTGATCTCTGTTTGTGGTAGTAGGTCATGTAACAGTCTCTGGTTGGATTCTGTTGAGATGCCAACAAGGAAGCGGAGGAACAGGTCCAGGTGTCCATTCTCACTCTCCAAGGCTTTATCCACCATCATCTTCAGCAGCACATGCAAGGACAGCTCTGATGACACATCCCCAACAAAAGGCTCCAGGGGCTTGATGTTCTTGCTCGCACAGCAGTGGAACACGTACAGAGCAGCAAGGAACTCCTGGAAGCTCAGGTGGACAAAGCAGTACACTTTCTTCCGATACAGCCCATACTCTTCTTTCAGGATTTCTGTGCAAAACCCAGAGTACACTGAGGCTTCACTGACATCAATGCCACACTCCTCCAGGTCTTTCTTAGAGAATATGAGATTGCCCTTCACCAGCTGTTCAAATGCAAGTTGTGCCAGTTTGAGAATTATTTCTTTGTTTCTTTCTATGATTATGTCCAGATCTGTCTCCTTTTCCCTATCATACTTCTTGCTTTTCAGGTTTGTCTGAATGAGCAGGAAGTGATTGTACATCTCAGTCAAAGTTGTGATCTCTCCACTCTCATCTTCACTCAACATTTGCTCAAGAACCCTGGCAGTAATCCAACAGAAGACGGGTATGTGGCACATGATGTGGAGGCTCCTTGATGTATTAATGTGTGAGATGATTCTCCTGGCCCGGTTCTCATCCTCAACATTCTTCTTAAAGTATTCTTCTTTCTGTTTGTCGTTGAACCCTCGTACTTCTGTCACCTTGTCGATGTACTTACAGGGGACCTGATTGGCTGCTGCTGGTCGGGAGGTTATCCAGAGGAGAGCTTCAGGGAGTAGATTCCCCTCAATGAGGTTTGTCATCAACCTGTCAACTGATGATGTCTCAGTTAGATCAGTCAACTTCTTGTTCTGATGAAAACCTAATGGCAGTCTGCTTTCATCCAGACCATCAAAGATAAACATGACTTTGCAGGTATCATATATCTTTGCCTCTTCTATCTCTGTAAGTTCAGGGTGGAAGTAACGCAAAAGCCCATGAAGACTGTACTGGTCATCTTGAATCAGATTCAGCTCTCGGAGTGGAAGCACAAAGATGAAATCAACATCCTGATTAGCTTTTCTTTTAGCCCAGTCGAGGATGAACTTCTGCACAGAGACTGTTTTTCCAATGCCAGCGATGCCCTTCATCAGCACAGTTCTGATGGGTCTCTCCTTTTCTCTGTCTTCTCCAGATAAGGCTTTGAAGATGTCATTGCAGTTGATTGGAGTGTCTGTAGATCTTTTTGTCCTGCGTGTATATTCAATCTGCCGGATCTCATGTTCGTTATTAACCCCTTCACTCTGTCCTTGTGTGATGTAGAGCTGTGTGTAGATGCTGTTGAGGGGAGTTTGTTCCACTGCGGTGCCTTCAAACACAAATCCAAACTTCTTCTCCAGACTGTCTTTAAATTCGTCCTTAATTCTTTTTGTGTTGTCATCCACTGGAAAGAACAACACACTTTAAAACGTCAATAAGTAAAGTTACAAGAGAAAGTGAGTCTGAGAAAGTCCAGAAGCGTCACCAAGGACACCACAAACCCCAGCTACGAGCTAACTATCGGGCAGATTGATACCAACAGGCTCAGAAACAGTTTCTATCTGCAAGACTGCTGAACACTTGAACTGGACTGACCACCTGCACTGACTTTCCACAGCACACACAGATATACACTTATCCACACACACACACACACACACACACACACACACACACACACACACACACACACACACACAGATATACACTTATCCACACCCACACAGATATACACTTATATACACACACACACCCACACACACACACACACACACACACACACACACACACACACACACACACACACACACACACACACACACACACACACACAC